>NW_027618294.1:0-78053 GCF_964187855.1 Myxine glutinosa
GCAAAAGTGGTTTCCTGCACCAACACAAGTGTGAAAAGTGGTTTTTCAACACTAACACAAGTGCGAAAAGTGGTTTTTCAACACTAACACAAGTGCGAAAAGTGGTTTTTCCACACGAATACAAGTGCAAAAGTGGTTTCCTGCACAAACACAAGTGTGAAAAGTGGTTTTTCAACACTAACACAAGTGCAAAAAGTGTTTTTTCAACACTATCACAAGTGCAAAAAGTGTTTTTTCCACACTAATACAAGTGCAAAAGTGGTTTCCTGCACCAACACAAGTGGGAAAAGTGGATTTTCAACACTAACACAAGTACGAAAAGTGGGTTTTCAAAACTAAATAAAGTGCCAAAATTGGGTTTTCAACACTAACACAAGTGCGAAAAGTGGTTTCCTTCACTAACACAAGTGCGAAAAGTGGTTTTTCAACACAATCACAAGTGCAAAAAGTGTTTTTTCCACTCTAATACAAGGGCGAAAAGTGTTTTTTCCACACTAATACAAGTGCAAAAGTGGTTTCCTGCACCAACACAAGTGCGAAAAGTGGTTTTTCAACACTAACACAAGTTCGAAAAGTGGTTTTTCAACACTAACACAAGTGCGAAAAGTGTTTTTTCAACACTATCACAAGTGCAAAAAGTGTTTTTTCCACACTAATACAAGTGCAAAAGTGGTTTCCTGCACCAACACAAGTGCGAAAAGTGGTTTTTCAACACTAACACAAGTGCGAAAAGTGGTTTTTCAACACTATCACAAGTACAAAAAGTATTTTTTCCACACTAATACAAGTGCAAAAGTGGTTTCCTGCACCAACACAAGTGCGAAAAGTGGTTTTTCAACACGAACACAAGTGCGAAAAGTGGTTTTTCAACACTAACACAAGTGCGAAAAGTGGTTTTTCCACACTAATAATACAAGTGCAAAAGTGGTTTCCTGCACAAGCACAAGTGCGAAAAGTGGTTTTTCAACACTAACACAAGTGCAAAAAGTGTTTTTTCAACACTATCACAAGTGCAAAAAGTGTTTTTTCCACACTAATACAAGTGCAAAAGTGGTTTCCTGCACCAACACAAGTGCGAAAAGTGGTTTTTCAACACTAACACAAGTGCAAAAAGTGTTTTTTCAACACTATCACAAGTGCAAAAAGTGTTTTTTCCACACTAATACAAGTGCAAAAGTGGTTTCCTGCACCAACACAAGTGCGAAAAGTGGTTTTTCAACACTAACACAAGTGCGAAAAGTGGTTTTTCAACACTATCACAAGTACAAAAAGTATTTTTTCCACACTAATACAAGTGCAAAAGTGGTTTCCTGCACCAACACAAGTGCGAAAAGTGGTTTTTCAACACGAACACAAGTGCGAAAAGTGGTTTTTCAACACTAACACAAGTGCGAAAAGTGGTTTTTCCACACTAATAATACAAGTGCAAAAGTGGTTTCCTGCACAAGCACAAGTGCGAAAAGTGGTTTTTCAACACTAACACAAGTGCAAAAAGTGTTTTTTCAACACTATCACAAGTGCAAAAAGTGTTTTTTCCACACTAATACAAGTGCAAAAGTGGTTTCCTGCACCAACACAAGTGGGAAAAGTGGATTTTCAACACTAACACAAGTACGAAAAGTGGGTTTTCAACACTAACACAAGTGCAAAAATTGGGTTTTCAACACTAACACAAGTGCGAAAAGTGGTTTCCTTCACTAACACAAGTGCGAAAAGTGGTTTTTCAACACTATCACAAGTGCAAAAAGTGTTTTTTCCACACTAATACAAGTGCGAAAAGTGTTTTTTCCACACTAATATAAGTGCAAAAGTGGTTTCCTGCACCAACACAAGTGCGAAAAGTGGTTTTTCAACACTAACACAAGTGCGAAAAGTGGTTTTTCAACACTAACACAAGTGCAAAAAGTGTTTTTTCAACACTATAACAAGTGCAAAAAGTGTTTTTTCCACACTAATACAAGTGCAAAAGTGGTTTCCTGCACCAACACAAGTGCAAAAAGTGGTTTTTCAACACTAACACAAGTGCGAAAAGTGGTTTTTCAACACTATCACAAGTGCAAAAAGTGTTTTTCCACACTAATACAAGTGCAAAAGTGGTTTCCTGCACCAACACAAGTGCGAAAAGTGGTTTTTCAACACTAACACAAGTGCGAAAAGTGGTTTTTCAACACTATCACAAGTGCAAAAAGTGTTTTTTCTACAATAATACAAGTGCAAAAGTGGTTTCCTGCACCAACACAAGTGTGAAAAGTGGTTTTTCAACACTAACACAAGTGCGAAAAGTGGTTTTTCAACACTAACACAAGTGCGAAAAGTGGTTTTTCCACACGAATACAAGTGCAAAAGTGGTTTCCTGCACAAACACAAGTGTGAAAAGTGGTTTTTCAACACTAACACAAGTGCAAAAAGTGTTTTTTCAACACTATCACAAGTGCAAAAAGTGTTTTTTCCACACTAATACAAGTGCAAAAGTGGTTTCCTGCACCAACACAAGTGGGAAAAGTGGATTTTCAACACTAACACAAGTACGAAAAGTGGGTTTTCAAAACTAAATAAAGTGCCAAAATTGGGTTTTCAACACTAACACAAGTGCGAAAAGTGGTTTCCTTCACTAACACAAGTGCGAAAAGTGGTTTTTCAACACAATCACAAGTGCAAAAAGTGTTTTTTCCACTCTAATACAAGGGCGAAAAGTGTTTTTTCCACACTAATACAAGTGCAAAAGTGGTTTCCTGCACCAACACAAGTGCGAAAAGTGGTTTTTCAACACTAACACAAGTTCGAAAAGTGGTTTTTCAACACTAACACAAGTGCAAAAAGTGTTTTTTCCACACCAACACATGTGCGAAAAGCGGTTTTTCAACACTAACACAAGTGTGAAAAGTGGTTTTTCAACACTAACACAAGTGCGAAAAGTGGTTTTTCCACACTAATACAAGTGCAAAAGTGGTTTCCTGCACCAACACAAGTGCGAAAAGTGGTTTTTCAACACTAACACAAGTGCAAAAAGTGTTTTTTCAACACTATCACAAGTGCAAAAAGTGTTTTTTCCACACTAATACAAGTGCAAAAGTGGTTTCCTGCACAAACACAAGTGCGAAAAGTGGTTTTTCAACACTAACACAAGTGCGAAAAGTGGTTTTTCAACACTAACACAAGTGCGAAAAGTGGTTTTTCAACACTATCACAAGTGCGAAAAGTGGTTTTTCCACACTAATACAAGTGCAAAAGTGGTTTCCTGCACCAACACAAGTGCGAAATGTGGTTTTTCAACACTAACACAAGTGCGAAAAGTGGTTTTTCAACACTATCACAAGTGCAAAAAGTGTTTTTTCCACACTAATACAAGTGCAAAAGTGGTTTCCTGCACAAACACAAGTGCGAAAAGTGGTTTTTCAACACCAACACAAGTGCGAAAAGTGGTTTTTCAACACTAACACAGGTGCGAAAAGTGGTTTTTCCACACTAATACAAGTGCAAAAGTGGTTTCCTGCACCAACACAAGTGCGAAAAGTGGTTTTTCAACACTAACACAAGTGCAAAAAGTGTTTTTTCAACACTATCACAAGTGCAAAAAGTGTTTTTTCCACACTAATACAAGGGCAAAAGTGGTTTCCTGCACCAACACAAGTGCGAAAAGTGGTTTTTCAACACTAACACAAGTGCGAAAAGTGGTTTTCCACACTAATACAAGTGCAAAAGTGGTTTCCTGCACAAACACAAGTGCGAAAAGTGTTTTTTCAACACTAACACAAGTGCAAAAAGTGTTTTTTCAACACTATCACAAGTGCAAATAGTGTTTTTTCCACACTAATACAAGTGCAAAAGTGGTTTCCTGCACCAACACAAGTGCGAAAAGTGGTTTTTCAACACTAACACAAGAGCGAAAACTGGTTTTTCAACACTAACACAAGTGCGAAAAGTGGTTTTTCCACACTAATACAAGTGCAAAAGTGGTTTCCTGCACCAACACAAGTGCGAAAAGTGGTTTTTCAACACTAACACAAGTGCGAAAAGTGGTTTTTCAACACTAACACAAGTGCGAAAAGTGGTTTTTCCACACTAATACAAGTGCAAAAGTGGTTTCCTGCACCAACACAAGTGCGAAAAGTGGTTTTTCAACACTAACACAAGTGCAAAAAGTGTTTTTTCAACACTATCACAAGTGCAAAAAGTGTTTTTTCCACACTAATACAAGTGCAAAAGTGGTTTCCTGCACCAACACAAGTGCGAAAAGTGGTTTTTCAACACTAACACAAGTGCGAAAAGTGGTTTTTCAACACTATCACAAGTACAAAAAGTATTTTTTCCACACTAATACAAGTGCAAAAGTGGTTTCCTGCACCAACACAAGTGCGAAAAGTGGTTTTTCAACACGAACACAAGTGCGAAAAGTGGTTTTTCAACACTAACACAAGTGCGAAAAGTGGTTTTTCCACACTAATAATACAAGTGCAAAAGTGGTTTCCTGCACCAACACAAGTGCGAAAAGTGGTTTTTCAACACTAACACAAGTGCGAAAAGTGGTTTTTCAACACTATCACAAGTACAAAAAGTATTTTTTCCACACTAATACAAGTGCAAAAGTGGTTTCCTGCACCAACACAAGTGCGAAAAGTGGTTTTTCAACACGAACACAAGTGCGAAAAGTGGTTTTTCAACACTAACACAAGTGCGAAAAGTGGTTTTTCCACACTAATAATACAAGTGCAAAAGTGGTTTCCTGCACAAGCACAAGTGCGAAAAGTGGTTTTTCAACACTAACACAAGTGCAAAAAGTGTTTTTTCAACACTATCACAAGTGCAAAAAGTGTTTTTTCCACACTAATACAAGTGCAAAAGTGGTTTCCTGCACCAACACAAGTGCGAAAAGTGGTTTTTCAACACTAACACAAGTGCAAAAAGTGTTTTTTCAACACTATCACAAGTGCAAAAAGTGTTTTTTCCACACTAATACAAGTGCAAAAGTGGTTTCCTGCACCAACACAAGTGCGAAAAGTGGTTTTTCAACACTAACACAAGTGCGAAAAGTGGTTTTTCAACACTATCACAAGTACAAAAAGTATTTTTTCCACACTAATACAAGTGCAAAAGTGGTTTCCTGCACCAACACAAGTGCGAAAAGTGGTTTTTCAACACGAACACAAGTGCGAAAAGTGGTTTTTCAACACTAACACAAGTGCGAAAAGTGGTTTTTCCACACTAATAATACAAGTGCAAAAGTGGTTTCCTGCACAAGCACAAGTGCGAAAAGTGGTTTTTCAACACTAACACAAGTGCAAAAAGTGTTTTTTCAACACTATCACAAGTGCAAAAAGTGTTTTTTCCACACTAATACAAGTGCAAAAGTGGTTTCCTGCACCAACACAAGTGGGAAAAGTGGATTTTCAACACTAACACAAGTACGAAAAGTGGGTTTTCAACACTAACACAAGTGCAAAAATTGGGTTTTCAACACTAACACAAGTGCGAAAAGTGGTTTCCTTCACTAACACAAGTGCGAAAAGTGGTTTTTCAACACTATCACAAGTGCAAAAAGTGTTTTTTCCACACTAATACAAGTGCGAAAAGTGTTTTTTCCACACTAATATAAGTGCAAAAGTGGTTTCCTGCACCAACACAAGTGCGAAAAGTGGTTTTTCAACACTAACACAAGTGCGAAAAGTGGTTTTTCAACAATAACACAAGTGTGAAAAGTGTTTTTTCCACACTAATACAAGTGCAAAATTGGTTTCCTGCACCAACACAAGTGCGAAAAGTGGTTTTTCAACACTAACACAAGTGCAAAAAGTGTTTTTTCAACACTATAACAAGTGCAAAAAGTGTTTTTTCCACACTAATACAAGTGCAAAAGTGGTTTCCTGCACCAACACAAGTGCAAAAAGTGGTTTTTCAACACTAACACAAGTGCGAAAAGTGGTTTTTCAACACTATCACAAGTGCAAAAAGTGTTTTTCCACACTAATACAAGTGCAAAAGTGGTTTCCTGCACCAACACAAGTGCGAAAAGTGGTTTTTCAACACTAACACAAGTGCGAAAAGTGGTTTTTCAACACTATCACAAGTGCAAAAAGTGTTTTTTCTACAATAATACAAGTGCAAAAGTGGTTTCCTGCACCAACACAAGTGTGAAAAGTGGTTTTTCAACACTAACACAAGTGCGAAAAGTGGTTTTTCAACACTAACACAAGTGCGAAAAGTGGTTTTTCCACACGAATACAAGTGCAAAAGTGGTTTCCTGCACAAACACAAGTGTGAAAAGTGGTTTTTCAACACTAACACAAGTGCAAAAAGTGTTTTTTCAACACTATCACAAGTGCAAAAAGTGTTTTTTCCACACTAATACAAGTGCAAAAGTGGTTTCCTGCACCAACACAAGTGGGAAAAGTGGATTTTCAACACTAACACAAGTACGAAAAGTGGGTTTTCAAAACTAAATAAAGTGCCAAAATTGGGTTTTCAACACTAACACAAGTGCGAAAAGTGGTTTCCTTCACTAACACAAGTGCGAAAAGTGGTTTTTCAACACAATCACAAGTGCAAAAAGTGTTTTTTCCACTCTAATACAAGGGCGAAAAGTGTTTTTTCCACACTAATACAAGTGCAAAAGTGGTTTCCTGCACCAACACAAGTGCGAAAAGTGGTTTTTCAACACTAACACAAGTTCGAAAAGTGGTTTTTCAACACTAACACAAGTGCAAAAAGTGTTTTTTCCACACCAACACATGTGCGAAAAGCGGTTTTTCAACACTAACACAAGTGTGAAAAGTGGTTTTTCAACACTAACACAAGTGCGAAAAGTGGTTTTTCCACACTAATACAAGTGCAAAAGTGGTTTCCTGCACCAACACAAGTGCGAAAAGTGGTTTTTCAACACTAACACAAGTGCAAAAAGTGTTTTTTCAACACTATCACAAGTGCAAAAAGTGTTTTTTCCACACTAATACAAGTGCAAAAGTGGTTTCCTGCACAAACACAAGTGCGAAAAGTGGTTTTTCAACACTAACACAAGTGCGAAAAGTGGTTTTTCAACACTAACACAAGTGCGAAAAGTGGTTTTTCAACACTATCACAAGTGCGAAAAGTGGTTTTTCCACACTAATACAAGTGCAAAAGTGGTTTCCTGCACCAACACAAGTGCGAAATGTGGTTTTTCAACACTAACACAAGTGCGAAAAGTGGTTTTTCAACACTATCACAAGTGCAAAAAGTGTTTTTTCCACACTAATACAAGTGCAAAAGTGGTTTCCTGCACAAACACAAGTGCGAAAAGTGGTTTTTCAACACCAACACAAGTGCGAAAAGTGGTTTTTCAACACTAACACAGGTGCGAAAAGTGGTTTTTCCACACTAATACAAGTGCAAAAGTGGTTTCCTGCACCAACACAAGTGCGAAAAGTGGTTTTTCAACACTAACACAAGTGCAAAAAGTGTTTTTTCAACACTATCACAAGTGCAAAAAGTGTTTTTTCCACACTAATACAAGGGCAAAAGTGGTTTCCTGCACCAACACAAGTGCGAAAAGTGGTTTTTCAACACTAACACAAGTGCGAAAAGTGGTTTTCCACACTAATACAAGTGCAAAAGTGGTTTCCTGCACAAACACAAGTGCGAAAAGTGTTTTTTCAACACTAACACAAGTGCAAAAAGTGTTTTTTCAACACTATCACAAGTGCAAATAGTGTTTTTTCCACACTAATACAAGTGCAAAAGTGGTTTCCTGCACCAACACAAGTGCGAAAAGTGGTTTTTCAACACGAACACAAGTGCGAAAAGTGGTTTTTCAACACTAACACAAGTGCGAAAAGTGGTTTTTCCACACTAATAATACAAGTGCAAAAGTGGTTTCCTGCACAAGCACAAGTGCGAAAAGTGGTTTTTCAACACTAACACAAGTGCAAAAAGTGTTTTTTCAACACTATCACAAGTGCAAAAAGTGTTTTTTCCACACTAATACAAGTGCAAAAGTGGTTTCCTGCACCAACACAAGTGGGAAAAGTGGATTTTCAACACTAACACAAGTACGAAAAGTGGGTTTTCAACACTAACACAAGTGCAAAAATTGGGTTTTCAACACTAACACAAGTGCGAAAAGTGGTTTCCTTCACTAACACAAGTGCGAAAAGTGGTTTTTCAACACTATCACAAGTGCAAAAAGTGTTTTTTCCACACTAATACAAGTGCGAAAAGTGTTTTTTCCACACTAATATAAGTGCAAAAGTGGTTTCCTGCACCAACACAAGTGCGAAAAGTGGTTTTTCAACACTAACACAAGTGCGAAAAGTGGTTTTTCAACAATAACACAAGTGCGAAAAGTGTTTTTTCCACACTAATACAAGTGCAAAATTGGTTTCCTGCACCAACACAAGTGCGAAAAGTGGTTTTTCAACACTAACACAAGTGCAAAAAGTGTTTTTTCAACACTATAACAAGTGCAAAAAGTGTTTTTTCCACACTAATACAAGTGCAAAAGTGGTTTCCTGCACCAACACAAGTGCAAAAAGTGGTTTTTCAACACTAACACAAGTGCGAAAAGTGGTTTTTCAACACAATCACAAGTGCAAAAAGTGTTTTTCCACACTAATACAAGTGCAAAAGTGGTTTCCTGCACCAACACAAGTGCGAAAAGTGGTTTTTCAACACTAACACAAGTGCGAAAAGTGGTTTTTCAACACTATCACAAGTGCAAAAAGTGTTTTTTCTACAATAATACAAGTGCAAAAGTGGTTTCCTGCACCAACACAAGTGTGAAAAGTGGTTTTTCAACACTAACACAAGTGCGAAAAGTGGTTTTTCAACACTAACACAAGTGCGAAAAGTGGTTTTTCCACACGAATACAAGTGCAAAAGTGGTTTCCTGCACAAACACAAGTGTGAAAAGTGGTTTTTCAACACTAACACAAGTGCAAAAAGTATTTTTTCAACACTATCACAAGTGCAAAAAGTGTTTTTTCCACACTAATACAAGTGCAAAAGTTGTTTCCTGCACCAACACAAGTGGGAAAAGTGGATTTTCAACACTAACACAAGTACGAAAAGTGGGTTTTCAAAACTAAATAAAGTGCCAAAATTGGGTTTTCAACACTAACACAAGTGCGAAAAGTGGTTTCCTTCACTAACACAAGTGCGAAAAGTGGTTTTTCAACACAATCACAAGTGCAAAAAGTGTTTTTTCCTCACTAATACAAGTGCAAAAGTGGTTTCCTGCACCAACACAAGTGCGAAAAGTGGTTTTTCAACACTAACACAAGTGCGAAAAGTGGTTTTTCAACACTATCACAAGTGCAAAAAGTGTTTTTTCCACACTAATACAAGTGCAAAAGTGGTTTCCTGCACCAACACAAGTGCAAAAAGTGGTTTTTCAACACTATCACAAGTGCAAAAAGTGTTTTTTCCTCACTAATACAAGTGCAAAAGTGGTTTCCTGCACCAACACAAGTGCGAAAAGTGGTTTTTCAACACTAACACAAGTGCGAAAAGTGGTTTTTCAACACTAACACAAGTGCGAAAAGTAGTTTTTCCACACGAATACAAGTGCAAAAGTGGTTTCCCGCACCAACACAAGTGCGAAAAGTGGTTTTTCAGCACTAACACAAGTGCAAAAAGTGTTTTTTCAACACTATCACAAGTGCAAAAAGTGTTTTTTCCACACTAATACAAGTGCAAAAGTGGTTTCCTGCACCAACACAAGTGCGAAAAGTGGTTTTTCAACACTAATACAAGTGCGAAAAGTGGTTTTTCAACACTATCACATGTGCAAAAAGTGTTTTTTCCACACTAATACAAGTGCAAAAGTGGTTTCCTGCACCAACACAAGTGCGAAAAGTGGTTTTTCAACACTAACACAAGTGCGAATAGTGGTTTTTCAACACTAACACAAGTGCGAAAAGTGGTTTTCCACACTAATACAAGTGCAAAAGTGGTTTCCTGCACAAACACAAGTGCGAAAAGTGGTTTTTCAACACTAATACAAGTGCAAAAGTGGTTTCCTGCACCAACACAAGTGGGAAAAGTGGATTTTCAACACTAACACAAGTACGAAAAGTGTGTTTTCAACACTAGCACAAGTGCGAAAAGTGGTTTTTCCACACTAATACAAGTGCAAAAGTGGTTTCCTGCACAAACACAAGTGCGAAAAGTGGTTTTTCAACACTAACACAAGTGCAAAAAGTGTTGTTTCAACACTATCACAAGTGCAAAAAGTGTTTTTTCCACACTAATACAAGTGCAAAAGTGGTTTCCTGCACCAACACAAGTGGGAAAAGTGGATTTTCAACACTAACACAAGTACGAAAAGTGGGTTTTCAACACTAACACAAGTGCGAAAATTGGGTTTTCAACACTAACACAAGTGCGAAAAGTGGTTTCCTTCACTAACACAAGTGCGAAAAGTGGTGTTTCAACACTATCACAAGTGCAGAAAGTGTTTTTTCCACACTAATACAAGTGCGAAAAGTGTTTTTTCCACGCTAATACAAGTGCAAAAGTGGTTTCCCGCACCAACACAAGTGCGAAAAGTGGTTTTTCAACACTAACACAAGTGCGAAAAGTGGTTTTTCAACACTAAGACAAGTGCGAAAAGTGGTTTTTCCACACTAATACAAGTGCAAAAGTGGTTTCCTGCACCAACACAAGTGCGAAAAGTGGTTTTTCAACACTAACACAAGTGCGAAAAGTGGTTTTTCAACACTAACACAAGTGCGAAAAGTGGTTTTTCCACAATAATACAAGTGCAAAAGTGGTTTCCTGCACCAACACAAGTGCGAAAACTGGTTTTTCAATACTAACACAAGTGCAAAAAGTGTTTTTTCAACACTATCACAAGTGCAAAAAGTGTTTTTTCCACACTAATACAAGTGCAAAAGTGGTTTCCTGCACAAACACAAGTGCGAAAAGTGGTTTTTCAACACTAACACAAGTGCGAAAAGTGGTTTTTCAACACTAACACAAGTGCGAAAAGTGGTTTTTCAACACCATCACAAGTGCAAAAAGTGGTTTTTCCACACTAATACAAGTGCAAAAGTGGTTTCCTGCACAAACACAAGTGCGAAAAGTGGTTTTTCAACACTAACACAAGTGCGAAAAGTGGTTTTTCAACACTAACACAAGTGCGAAAAGTGGTTTTTCAACACCATCACAAGTGCAAAAAGTGGTTTTTCCACACTAATACAAGTGCAAAAGTGGTTTCCTGCACCAACACAAGTGCGAAAACTGGTTTTTCAACACTAACACAAGTGCAAAAAGTGTTTTTTCAACACTATCACAAGTGCAAAAAGTGTTTTTTCCACACTAATACAAGTGTAAAAGTGGTTTCCTGCACCAACACAAGTGGGAAAAGTGGATTTTCAACACTAACACAAGTACGAAAAGTGGGTTTTCAACACTAACACAAGTGCAAAAATTGGGTTTTCAACACTAACACAAGTGCGAAAAGTGGTTTCCTTCACTAACACAAGTGCGAAAAGTGGTTTTTCAACACTATCACAAGTGCAAAAAGTGTTTTTTCCACACTAATACAAGTGCGAAAAGTGTTTTTTCCACACTAATACAAGTGCAAAAGTGGTTTCCTGCACCAACACAAGTGCGAAAAGTGGTTTTTCAACACTAACACAAGTGCGAAAAGTGGTTTTTCAACAATAACACAAGTGCGAAAAGTGTTTTTTCCACACTAATACAAGTGCAAAATTGGTTTCCTGCACCAACACAAGTGCGAAAAGTGGTTTTTCAACACTAACACAAGTGCAAAAAGTGTTTTTTCAACACTATAACAAGTGCAAAAAGTGTTTTTTCCACACTAATACAAGTGCAAAAGTGGTTTCCTGCACCAACACAAGTGCAAAAAGTGGTTTTTCAACACTAACACAAGTGCGAAAAGTGGTTTTTCAACACTATCACAAGTGCAAAAAGTGTTTTTTCCACACTAATACAAGTGCAAAAGTGGTTTCCTGCACCAACACAAGTGCGAAAAGTGGTTTTTCAACACTAACACAAGTGCGAAAAGTGGTTTTTCAACACTATCACAAGTGCAAAAAGTGTTTTTTCTACACTAATACAAGTGCAAAAGTGGTTTCCTGCACCAACACAAGTGTGAAAAGTGGTTTTTCAACACTAACACAAGTGCGAAAAGTGGTTTTTCAACACTAACACAAGTGCGAAAAGTGGTTTTTCCACACGAATACAAGTGCAAAAGTGGTTTCCTGCACAAACACAAGTGTGAAAAGTGGTTTTTCAACACTAACACAAGTGCAAAAAGTGTTTTTTCAACACTATCACAAGTGCAAAAAGTGTTTTTTCCACACTAATACAAGTGCAAAAGTGGTTTCCTGCACCAACACAAGTGGGAAAAGTGGATTTTCAACACTAACACAAGTACGAAAAGTGGGTTTTCAACACTAACACAAGTGCGAAAATTGGGTTTTCAACACTAACACAAGTGCGAAAAGTGGTTTCCTTCACTAACACAAGTGCGAAAAGTGGTGTTTCAACACTATCACAAGTGCAGAAAGTGTTTTTTCCACACTAATACAAGTGCGAAAAGTGTTTTTTCCACGCTAATACAAGTGCAAAAGTGGTTTCCCGCACCAACACAAGTGCGAAAAGTGGTTTTTCAACACTAACACAAGTGCGAAAAGTGGTTTTTCAACACTAAGACAAGTGAGAAAAGTGGTTTTTCCACACTAATACAAGTGCAAAAGTGGTTTCCTGCACCAACACAAGTGCGAAAAGTGGTTTTTCAACAATAACACAAGTGCAAAAAGTGTTTTTTCAACACTATCACAAGTGCAAAAAGTGTTTTTTCCACACTAATACAAGTGCAAAAGTGGTTTCCTGCACCAACACAAGTGCAAAAAGTGGTTTTTCAACACTAACACAAGTGCGAAAAGTGGTTTTTCAACACTATCACAAGTGCAAAAAGTGTTTTTTCCACACTAATACAAGTGCAAAAGTGGTTTCCTGCACCAACACAAGTGCGAAAAGTGGTTTTTCAACACTAACACAAGTGCGAAAAGTGGTTTTTCAACACTATCACAAGTGCAAAAAGTGTTTTTTCCACACTAATACAAGTGCAAAAGTGGTTTCCTGCACCAACACAAGTGCGAAAAGTGGTTTTTCAACACTAACACAAGTGCAAAAAGTGGTTTTTCAACACTAATACAAGTGCAAAAGTGGTTTCCTGCACCAACACAGGTGCGAAAAGTGGTTTTTCAACACTAACACAAGTGCGAAAAGTGGTTTTTCAACACTAACACAAGTGCGAAAAGTGGTTTTTCCACACTAATACAAGTGCAAAAGTGGTTTCCTGCACCAACACAAGTGCGAAAAGTGGTTTTTCAACACTAACACAAGTGCGAAAAGTGGTTTTTCAACACTAACACAAGTGCGAAAAGTGGTTTTTCCACACTAATACAAGTGCAAAAGTGGTTTCCTGCACCAACACAAGTGCGAAAACTGGTTTTTCAATACTAACACAAGTGCAAAAAGTGTTTTTTCAACACTATCACAAGTGCAAAAAGTGTTTTTTCCACACTAATACAAGTGCAAAAGTGGTTTCCTGCACAAACACAAGTGCGAAAAGTGGTTTTTCAACACTAACACAAGTGCGAAAAGTGGTTTTTCAACACTAACACAAGTGCGAAAAGTGGTTTTTCAACACCATCACAAGTGCAAAAAGTGGTTTTTCCACACTAATACAAGTGCAAAAGTGGTTTCCTGCACCAACACAAGTGCGAAAAGTGGTTTTTCAACACTAACACAAGAGCGAAAACTGGTTTTTCAACACTAACACAAGTGCGAAAAGTGGTTTTTCCACACTAATACAAGTGCAAAAGTGGTTTCCTGCACCAACACAAGTGCGAAAAGTGGTTTTTCAACACTAACACAAGTGCGAAAAGTGGTTTTTCAACACTAACACAAGTGCGAAAAGTGGTTTTTCCACACTAATACAAGTGCAAAAGTGGTTTCCTGCACCAACACAAGTGCGAAAAGTGGTTTTTCAACACTAACACAAGTGCAAAAAGTGTTTTTTCAACACTATCACAAGTGCAAAAAGTGTTTTTTCCACACTAATACAAGTGCAAAAGTGGTTTCCTGCACCAACACAAGTGCGAAAAGTGGTTTTTCAACACTAACACAAGTGCGAAAAGTGTTTTTTCCACACTAATACAAGTGCAAAATTGGTTTCCTGCACCAACACAAGTGCGAAAAGTGGTTTTTCAACACTAACACAAGTGCAAAAAGTGTTTTTTCAACACTATAACAAGTGCAAAAAGTGTTTTTTCCACACTAATACAAGTGCAAAAGTGGTTTCCTGCACCAACACAAGTGCAAAAAGTGGTTTTTCAACACTAACACAAGTGCGAAAAGTGGTTTTTCAACACTATCACAAGTGCAAAAAGTGTTTTTTCCACACTAATACAAGTGCAAAAGTGGTTTCCTGCACCAACACAAGTGCGAAAAGTGGTTTTTCAACACTAACACAAGTGCGAAAAGTGGTTTTTCAACACTATCACAAGTGCAAAAAGTGTTTTTTCTACACTAATACAAGTGCAAAAGTGGTTTCCTGCACCAACACAAGTGTGAAAAGTGGTTTTTCAACACTAACACAAGTGCGAAAAGTGGTTTTTCAACACTAACACAAGTGCGAAAAGTGGTTTTTCCACACGAATACAAGTGCAAAAGTGGTTTCCTGCACAAACACAAGTGTGAAAAGTGGTTTTTCAACACTAACACAAGTGCAAAAAGTGTTTTTTCAACACTATCACAAGTGCAAAAAGTGTTTTTTCCACACTAATACAAGTGCAAAAGTGGTTTCCTGCACCAACACAAGTGGGAAAAGTGGATTTTCAACACTAACACAAGTACGAAAAGTGGGTTTTCAACACTAACACAAGTGCGAAAATTGGGTTTTCAACACTAACACAAGTGCGAAAAGTGGTTTCCTTCACTAACACAAGTGCGAAAAGTGGTGTTTCAACACTATCACAAGTGCAGAAAGTGTTTTTTCCACACTAATACAAGTGCGAAAAGTGTTTTTTCCACGCTAATACAAGTGCAAAAGTGGTTTCCCGCACCAACACAAGTGCGAAAAGTGGTTTTTCAACACTAACACAAGTGCGAAAAGTGGTTTTTCAACACTAAGACAAGTGAGAAAAGTGGTTTTTCCACACTAATACAAGTGCAAAAGTGGTTTCCTGCACCAACACAAGTGCGAAAAGTGGTTTTTCAACAATAACACAAGTGCAAAAAGTGTTTTTTCAACACTATCACAAGTGCAAAAAGTGTTTTTTCCACACTAATACAAGTGCAAAAGTGGTTTCCTGCACCAACACAAGTGCAAAAAGTGGTTTTTCAACACTAACACAAGTGCGAAAAGTGGTTTTTCAACACTATCACAAGTGCAAAAAGTGTTTTTTCCACACTAATACAAGTGCAAAAGTGGTTTCCTGCACCAACACAAGTGCGAAAAGTGGTTTTTCAACACTAACACAAGTGCGAAAAGTGGTTTTTCAACACTATCACAAGTGCAAAAAGTGTTTTTTCCACACTAATACAAGTGCAAAAGTGGTTTCCTGCACCAACACAAGTGCGAAAAGTGGTTTTTCAACACTAACACAAGTGCGAAAAGTGGTTTTTCAACACTAATACAAGTGCAAAAGTGGTTTCCTGCACCAACACAGGTGCGAAAAGTGGTTTTTCAACACTAACACAAGTGCGAAAAGTGGTTTTTCAACACTAACACAAGTGCGAAAAGTGGTTTTTCCACACTAATACAAGTGCAAAAGTGGTTTCCTGCACCAACACAAGTGCGAAAAGTGGTTTTTCAACACTAACACAAGTGCGAAAAGTGGTTTTTCAACACTAACACAAGTGCGAAAAGTGGTTTTTCCACACTAATACAAGTGCAAAAGTGGTTTCCTGCACCAACACAAGTGCGAAAACTGGTTTTTCAATACTAACACAAGTGCAAAAAGTGTTTTTTCAACACTATCACAAGTGCAAAAAGTGTTTTTTCCACACTAATACAAGTGCAAAAGTGGTTTCCTGCACAAACACAAGTGCGAAAAGTGGTTTTTCAACACTAACACAAGTGCGAAAAGTGGTTTTTCAACACTAACACAAGTGCGAAAAGTGGTTTTTCAACACCATCACAAGTGCAAAAAGTGGTTTTTCCACACTAATACAAGTGCAAAAGTGGTTTCCTGCACCAACACAAGTGCGAAAAGTGGTTTTTCAACACTAACACAAGAGCGAAAACTGGTTTTTCAACACTAACACAAGTGCGAAAAGTGGTTTTTCCACACTAATACAAGTGCAAAAGTGGTTTCCTGCACCAACACAAGTGCGAAAAGTGGTTTTTCAACACTAACACAAGTGCGAAAAGTGGTTTTTCAACACTAACACAAGTGCGAAAAGTGGTTTTTCCACACTAATACAAGTGCAAAAGTGGTTTCCTGCACCAACACAAGTGCGAAAAGTGGTTTTTCAACACTAACACAAGTGCAAAAAGTGTTTTTTCAACACTATCACAAGTGCAAAAAGTGTTTTTTCCACACTAATACAAGTGCAAAAGTGGTTTCCTGCACCAACACAAGTGCGAAAAGTGGTTTTTCAACACTAACACAAGTGCGAAAAGTGGTTTTTCAACACTATCACAAGTACAAAAAGTATTTTTTCCACACTAATACAAGTGCAAAAGTGGTTTCCTGCACCAACACAAGTGCGAAAAGTGGTTTTTCAACACGAACACAAGTGCGAAAAGTGGTTTTTCAACACTAACACAAGTGCGAAAAGTGGTTTTTCCACACTAATAATACAAGTGCAAAAGTGGTTTCCTGCACAAGCACAAGTGCGAAAAGTGGTTTTTCAACACTAACACAAGTGCAAAAAGTGTTTTTTCAACACTATCACAAGTGCAAAAAGTGTTTTTTCCACACTAATACAAGTGCAAAAGTGGTTTCCTGCACCAACACAAGTGGGAAAAGTGGATTTTCAACACTAACACAAGTACGAAAAGTGGGTTTTCAACACTAACACAAGTGCGAAAATTGGGTTTTCAACACTAACACAAGTGCGAAAAGTGGTTTCCTTCACTAACACAAGTGCGAAAAGTGGTGTTTCAACACTATCACAAGTGCAGAAAGTGTTTTTTCCACACTAATACAAGTGCGAAAAGTGTTTTTTCCACGCTAATACAAGTGCAAAAGTGGTTTCCCGCACCAACACAAGTGCGAAAAGTGGTTTTTCAACACTAACACAAGTGCGAAAAGTGGTTTTTCAACACTAAGACAAGTGAGAAAAGTGGTTTTTCCACACTAATACAAGTGCAAAAGTGGTTTCCTGCACCAACACAAGTGCGAAAAGTGGTTTTTCAACAATAACACAAGTGCAAAAAGTGTTTTTTCAACACTATCACAAGTGCAAAAAGTGTTTTTTCCACACTAATACAAGTGCAAAAGTGGTTTCCTGCACCAACACAAGTGCAAAAAGTGGTTTTTCAACACTAACACAAGTGCGAAAAGTGGTTTTTCAACACTATCACAAGTGCAAAAAGTGTTTTTTCCACACTAATACAAGTGCAAAAGTGGTTTCCTGCACCAACACAAGTGCGAAAAGTGGTTTTTCAACACTAACACAAGTGCGAAAAGTGGTTTTTCAACACTATCACAAGTGCAAAAAGTGTTTTTTCCACACTAATACAAGTGCAAAAGTGGTTTCCTGCACCAACACAAGTGCGAAAAGTGGTTTTTCAACACTAACACAAGTGCAAAAAGTGGTTTTTCAACACTAATACAAGTGCAAAAGTGGTTTCCTGCACCAACACAGGTGCGAAAAGTGGTTTTTCAACACTAACACAAGTGCGAAAAGTGGTTTTTCAACACTAACACAAGTGCGAAAAGTGGTTTTTCCACACTAATACAAGTGCAAAAGTGGTTTCCTGCACCAACACAAGTGCGAAAAGTGGTTTTTCAACACTAACACAAGTGCGAAAAGTGGTTTTTCAACACTAACACAAGTGCGAAAAGTGGTTTTTCCACACTAATACAAGTGCAAAAGTGGTTTCCTGCACCAACACAAGTGCGAAAACTGGTTTTTCAATACTAACACAAGTGCAAAAAGTGTTTTTTCAACACTATCACAAGTGCAAAAAGTGTTTTTTCCACACTAATACAAGTGCAAAAGTGGTTTCCTGCACAAACACAAGTGCGAAAAGTGGTTTTTCAACACTAACACAAGTGCGAAAAGTGGTTTTTCAACACTAACACAAGTGCGAAAAGTGGTTTTTCAACACCATCACAAGTGCAAAAAGTGGTTTTTCCACACTAATACAAGTGCAAAAGTGGTTTCCTGCACCAACACAAGTGCGAAAAGTGGTTTTTCAACACTAACACAAGAGCGAAAACTGGTTTTTCAACACTAACACAAGTGCGAAAAGTGGTTTTTCCACACTAATACAAGTGCAAAAGTGGTTTCCTGCACCAACACAAGTGCGAAAAGTGGTTTTTCAACACTAACACAAGTGCGAAAAGTGGTTTTTCAACACTAACACAAGTGCGAAAAGTGGTTTTTCCACACTAATACAAGTGCAAAAGTGGTTTCCTGCACCAACACAAGTGCGAAAAGTGGTTTTTCAACACTAACACAAGTGCAAAAAGTGTTTTTTCAACACTATCACAAGTGCAAAAAGTGTTTTTTCCACACTAATACAAGTGCAAAAGTGGTTTCCTGCACCAACACAAGTGCGAAAAGTGGTTTTTCAACACTAACACAAGTGCGAAAAGTGTTTTTTCCACACTAATACAAGTGCAAAATTGGTTTCCTGCACCAACACAAGTGCGAAAAGTGGTTTTTCAACACTAACACAAGTGCAAAAAGTGTTTTTTCAACACTATAACAAGTGCAAAAAGTGTTTTTTCCACACTAATACAAGTGCAAAAGTGGTTTCCTGCACCAACACAAGTGCAAAAAGTGGTTTTTCAACACTAACACAAGTGCGAAAAGTGGTTTTTCAACACTATCACAAGTGCAAAAAGTGTTTTTTCCACACTAATACAAGTGCAAAAGTGGTTTCCTGCACCAACACAAGTGCGAAAAGTGGTTTTTCAACACTAACACAAGTGCGAAAAGTGGTTTTTCAACACTATCACAAGTGCAAAAAGTGTTTTTTCTACACTAATACAAGTGCAAAAGTGGTTTCCTGCACCAACACAAGTGTGAAAAGTGGTTTTTCAACACTAACACAAGTGCGAAAAGTGGTTTTTCAACACTAACACAAGTGCGAAAAGTGGTTTTTCCACACGAATACAAGTGCAAAAGTGGTTTCCTGCACAAACACAAGTGTGAAAAGTGGTTTTTCAACACTAACACAAGTGCAAAAAGTGTTTTTTCAACACTATCACAAGTGCAAAAAGTGTTTTTTCCACACTAATACAAGTGCAAAAGTGGTTTCCTGCACCAACACAAGTGGGAAAAGTGGATTTTCAACACTAACACAAGTACGAAAAGTGGGTTTTCAACACTAACACAAGTGCGAAAATTGGGTTTTCAACACTAACACAAGTGCGAAAAGTGGTTTCCTTCACTAACACAAGTGCGAAAAGTGGTGTTTCAACACTATCACAAGTGCAGAAAGTGTTTTTTCCACACTAATACAAGTGCGAAAAGTGTTTTTTCCACGCTAATACAAGTGCAAAAGTGGTTTCCCGCACCAACACAAGTGCGAAAAGTGGTTTTTCAACACTAACACAAGTGCGAAAAGTGGTTTTTCAACACTAAGACAAGTGAGAAAAGTGGTTTTTCCACACTAATACAAGTGCAAAAGTGGTTTCCTGCACCAACACAAGTGCGAAAAGTGGTTTTTCAACAATAACACAAGTGCAAAAAGTGTTTTTTCAACACTATCACAAGTGCAAAAAGTGTTTTTTCCACACTAATACAAGTGCAAAAGTGGTTTCCTGCACCAACACAAGTGCAAAAAGTGGTTTTTCAACACTAACACAAGTGCGAAAAGTGGTTTTTCAACACTATCACAAGTGCAAAAAGTGTTTTTTCCACACTAATACAAGTGCAAAAGTGGTTTCCTGCACCAACACAAGTGCGAAAAGTGGTTTTTCAACACTAACACAAGTGCGAAAAGTGGTTTTTCAACACTATCACAAGTGCAAAAAGTGTTTTTTCCACACTAATACAAGTGCAAAAGTGGTTTCCTGCACCAACACAAGTGCGAAAAGTGGTTTTTCAACACTAACACAAGTGCGAAAAGTGGTTTTTCAACACTAATACAAGTGCAAAAGTGGTTTCCTGCACCAACACAGGTGCGAAAAGTGGTTTTTCAACACTAACACAAGTGCGAAAAGTGGTTTTTCAACACTAACACAAGTGCGAAAAGTGGTTTTTCCACACTAATACAAGTGCAAAAGTGGTTTCCTGCACCAACACAAGTGCGAAAAGTGGTTTTTCAACACTAACACAAGTGCGAAAAGTGGTTTTTCAACACTAACACAAGTGCGAAAAGTGGTTTTTCCACACTAATACAAGTGCAAAAGTGGTTTCCTGCACCAACACAAGTGCGAAAACTGGTTTTTCAATACTAACACAAGTGCAAAAAGTGTTTTTTCAACACTATCACAAGTGCAAAAAGTGTTTTTTCCACACTAATACAAGTGCAAAAGTGGTTTCCTGCACAAACACAAGTGCGAAAAGTGGTTTTTCAACACTAACACAAGTGCGAAAAGTGGTTTTTCAACACTAACACAAGTGCGAAAAGTGGTTTTTCAACACCATCACAAGTGCAAAAAGTGGTTTTTCCACACTAATACAAGTGCAAAAGTGGTTTCCTGCACCAACACAAGTGCGAAAAGTGGTTTTTCAACACTAACACAAGAGCGAAAACTGGTTTTTCAACACTAACACAAGTGCGAAAAGTGGTTTTTCCACACTAATACAAGTGCAAAAGTGGTTTCCTGCACCAACACAAGTGCGAAAAGTGGTTTTTCAACACTAACACAAGTGCGAAAAGTGGTTTTTCAACACTAACACAAGTGCGAAAAGTGGTTTTTCCACACTAATACAAGTGCAAAAGTGGTTTCCTGCACCAACACAAGTGCGAAAAGTGGTTTTTCAACACTAACACAAGTGCAAAAAGTGTTTTTTCAACACTATCACAAGTGCAAAAAGTGTTTTTTCCACACTAATACAAGTGCAAAAGTGGTTTCCTGCACCAACACAAGTGCGAAAAGTGGTTTTTCAACACTAACACAAGTGCGAAAAGTGGTTTTTCAACACTATCACAAGTACAAAAAGTATTTTTTCCACACTAATACAAGTGCAAAAGTGGTTTCCTGCACCAACACAAGTGCGAAAAGTGGTTTTTCAACACGAACACAAGTGCGAAAAGTGGTTTTTCAACACTAACACAAGTGCGAAAAGTGGTTTTTCCACACTAATAATACAAGTGCAAAAGTGGTTTCCTGCACAAGCACAAGTGCGAAAAGTGGTTTTTCAACACTAACACAAGTGCAAAAAGTGTTTTTTCAACACTATCACAAGTGCAAAAAGTGTTTTTTCCACACTAATACAAGTGCAAAAGTGGTTTCCTGCACCAACACAAGTGGGAAAAGTGGATTTTCAACACTAACACAAGTACGAAAAGTGGGTTTTCAACACTAACACAAGTGCAAAAATTGGGTTTTCAACACTAACACAAGTGCGAAAAGTGGTTTCCTTCACTAACACAAGTGCGAAAAGTGGTTTTTCAACACTATCACAAGTGCAAAAAGTGTTTTTTCCACACTAATACAAGTGCGAAAAGTGTTTTTTCCACACTAATATAAGTGCAAAAGTGGTTTCCTGCACCAACACAAGTGCGAAAAGTGGTTTTTCAACACTAACACAAGTGCGAAAAGTGGTTTTTCAACAATAACACAAGTGCGAAAAGTGTTTTTTCCACACTAATACAAGTGCAAAAGTGGTTTCCTGCACCAACACAAGTGCGAAAAGTGGTTTTTCAACACTAACACAAGTGCGAAAAGTGGTTTTTCAACACTAACACAAGTGCGAAAAGTGGTTTTTCCACACTAATACAAGTGCAAAAGTGGTTTCCTGCACCAACACAAGTGCGAAAACTGGTTTTTCAATACTAACACAAGTGCAAAAAGTGTTTTTTCAACACTATCACAAGTGCAAAAAGTGTTTTTTCCACACTAATACAAGTGCAAAAGTGGTTTCCTGCACAAACACAAGTGCGAAAAGTGGTTTTTCAACACTAACACAAGTGCGAAAAGTGGTTTTTCAACACTAACACAAGTGCGAAAAGTGGTTTTTCAACACCATCACAAGTGCAAAAAGTGGTTTTTCCACACTAATACAAGTGCAAAAGTGGTTTCCTGCACCAACACAAGTGCGAAAAGTGGTTTTTCAACACTAACACAAGAGCGAAAACTGGTTTTTCAACACTAACACAAGTGCGAAAAGTGGTTTTTCCACACTAATACAAGTGCAAAAGTGGTTTCCTGCACCAACACAAGTGCGAAAAGTGGTTTTTCAACACTAACACAAGTGCGAAAAGTGGTTTTTCAACACTAACACAAGTGCGAAAAGTGGTTTTTCCACACTAATACAAGTGCAAAAGTGGTTTCCTGCACCAACACAAGTGCGAAAAGTGGTTTTTCAACACTAACACAAGTGCAAAAAGTGTTTTTTCAACACTATCACAAGTGCAAAAAGTGTTTTTTCCACACTAATACAAGTGCAAAAGTGGTTTCCTGCACCAACACAAGTGCGAAAAGTGGTTTTTCAACACTAACACAAGTGCGAAAAGTGTTTTTTCCACACTAATACAAGTGCAAAATTGGTTTCCTGCACCAACACAAGTGCGAAAAGTGGTTTTTCAACACTAACACAAGTGCAAAAAGTGTTTTTTCAACACTATAACAAGTGCAAAAAGTGTTTTTTCCACACTAATACAAGTGCAAAAGTGGTTTCCTGCACCAACACAAGTGCGAAAAGTGGTTTTTCAACACTAACACAAGTGCAAAAAGTGTTTTTTCAACACTATAACAAGTGCAAAAAGTGTTTTTTCCACACTAATACAAGTGCAAAAGTGGTTTCCTGCACCAACACAAGTGCAAAAAGTGGTTTTTCAACACTAACACAAGTGCGAAAAGTGGTTTTTCAACACTATCACAAGTGCAAAAAGTGTTTTTTCCACACTAATACAAGTGCAAAAGTGGTTTCCTGCACCAACACAAGTGCGAAAAGTGGTTTTTCAACACTAACACAAGTGCGAAAAGTGGTTTTTCAACACTATCACAAGTGCAAAAAGTGTTTTTTCTACACTAATACAAGTGCAAAAGTGGTTTCCTGCACCAACACAAGTGTGAAAAGTGGTTTTTCAACACTAACACAAGTGCGAAAAGTGGTTTTTCAACACTAACACAAGTGCGAAAAGTGGTTTTTCCACACGAATACAAGTGCAAAAGTGGTTTCCTGCACAAACACAAGTGGGAAAAGTGGATTTTCA
This sequence comes from Myxine glutinosa, assembly GCF_964187855.1. Lineage (NCBI taxonomy): Eukaryota > Metazoa > Chordata > Myxini > Myxiniformes > Myxinidae > Myxine > Myxine glutinosa. Next base: position 23,519 of record NW_027618294.1, read on the forward strand.
ACACTAACACAAGTACGAAAAGTGGGTTTTCAACACTAACACAAGTGCGAAAATTGGGTTTTCAACACTAACACAAGTGCGAAAAGTGGTTTCCTTCACTAACACAAGTGCGAAAAGTGGTGTTTCAACACTATCACAAGTGCAGAAAGTGTTTTTTCCACACTAATACAAGTGCGAAAAGTGTTTTTTCCACGCTAATACAAGTGCAAAAGTGGTTTCCCGCACCAACACAAGTGCGAAAAGTGGTTTTTCAACACTAACACAAGTGCGAAAAGTGGTTTTTCAACACTAAGACAAGTGAGAAAAGTGGTTTTTCCACACTAATACAAGTGCAAAAGTGGTTTCCTGCACCAACACAAGTGCGAAAAGTGGTTTTTCAACAATAACACAAGTGCAAAAAGTGTTTTTTCAACACTATCACAAGTGCAAAAGGTGTTTTTTCCACACTAATACAAGTGCAAAAGTGGTTTCCTGCACCAACACAAGTGCAAAAAGTGGTTTTTCAACACTAACACAAGTGCGAAAAGTGGTTTTTCAACACTATCACAAGTGCAAAAAGTGTTTTTTCCACACTAATACAAGTGCAAAAGTGGTTTCCTGCACCAACACAAGTGCGAAAAGTGGTTTTTCAACACTAACACAAGTGCGAAAAGTGGTTTTTCAACACTATCACAAGTGCAAAAAGTGTTTTTTCCACACTAATACAAGTGCAAAAGTGGTTTCCTGCACCAACACAAGTGCGAAAAGTGGTTTTTCAACACTAACACAAGTGCGAAAAGTGGTTTTTCAACACTAACACAAGAGCGAAAACTGGTTTTTCAACACTAACACAAGTGCGAAAAGTGGTTTTTCCACACTAATACAAGTGCAAAAGTGGTTTCCTGCACCAACACAAGTGCGAAAAGTGGTTTTTCAACACTAACACAAGTGCGAAAAGTGGTTTTTCAACACTAACACAAGTGCGAAAAGTGGTTTTTCCACACTAATACAAGTGCAAAAGTGGTTTCCTGCACCAACACAAGTGCGAAAAGTGGTTTTTCAACACTAACACAAGTGCAAAAAGTGTTTTTTCAACACTATCACAAGTGCAAAAAGTGTTTTTTCCACACTAATACAAGTGCAAAAGTGGTTTCCTGCACCAACACAAGTGCAAAAAGTGGTTTTTCAACACTAACACAAGTGCGAAAAGTGGTTTTTCAACACTATCACAAGTGCAAAAAGTGTTTTTTCCACACTAATACAAGTGCAAAAGTGGTTTCCTGCACCAACACAAGTGCGAAAAGTGGTTTTTCAACACCAACACAAGTGGGAAAAGTGGATTTTCAACACTAACACAAGTACGAAAAGTGGGTTTTCAACACTAACACAAGTGCAAAAATTGGGTTTTCAACACTAACACAAGTGCGAAAAGTGGATTCCTTCACTAACACAAGTGCGAAAAGTGGTTTTTCAACACTATCACAAGTGCAAAAAGTGTTTTTTCCACACTAATACAAGTGCGAAAAGTGTTTTTTCCACACTAATATAAGTGCAAAAGTGGTTTCCTGCACCAACACAAGTGCGAAAAGTGGTTTTTCAACACTAACACAAGTGCGAAAAGTGGTTTTTCAACAATAACACAAGTGCGAAAAGTGTTTTTTCCACACTAATACAAGTGCAAAATTGGTTTCCTGCACCAACACAAGTGCGAAAAGTGGTTTTTCAACACTAACACAAGTGCAAAAAGTGTTTTTTCAACACTATAACAAGTGCAAAAAGTGTTTTTTCCACACTAATACAAGTGCAAAAGTGGTTTCCTGCACCAACACAAGTGCAAAAAGTGGTTTTTCAACACTAACACAAGTGCGAAAAGTGGTTTTTCAACACTATCACAAGTGCAAAAAGTGTTTTTCCACACTAATACAAGTGCAAAAGTGGTTTCCTGCACCAACACAAGTGCGAAAAGTGGTTTTTCAACACTAACACAAGTGCGAAAAGTGGTTTTTCAACACTATCACAAGTGCAAAAAGTGTTTTTTCTACAATAATACAAGTGCAAAAGTGGTTTCCTGCACCAACACAAGTGTGAAAAGTGGTTTTTCAACACTAACACAAGTGCGAAAAGTGGTTTTTCAACACTAACACAAGTGCGAAAAGTGGTTTTTCCACACGAATACAAGTGCAAAAGTGGTTTCCTGCACAAACACAAGTGTGAAAAGTGGTTTTTCAACACTAACACAAGTGCAAAAAGTGTTTTTTCAACACTATCACAAGTGCAAAAAGTGTTTTTTCCACACTAATACAAGTGCAAAAGTGGTTTCCTGCACCAACACAAGTGGGAAAAGTGGATTTTCAACACTAACACAAGTACGAAAAGTGGGTTTTCAAAACTAACTAAAGTGCCAAAATTGGGTTTTCAACACTAACACAAGTGCGAAAAGTGGTTTCCTTCACTAACACAAGTGCGAAAAGTGGTTTTTCAACACAATCACAAGTGCAAAAAGTGTTTTTTCCACTCTAATACAAGGGCGAAAAGTGTTTTTTCCACACTAATACAAGTGCAAAAGTGGTTTCCTGCACCAACACAAGTGCGAAAAGTGGTTTTTCAACACTAACACAAGTGCGAAAAGTGGTTTTTCAACACTAACACAAGTGCAAAAAGTGTTTTTTCCACACCAACACATGTGCGAAAAGCGGTTTTTCAACACTAACACAAGTGTGAAAAGTGGTTTTTCAACACTAACACAAGTGCGAAAAGTGGTTTTTCCACACTAATACAAGTGCAAAAGTGGTTTCCTGCACCAACACAAGTGCGAAAAGTGGTTTTTCAACACTAACACAAGTGCAAAAAGTGTTTTTTCAACACTATCACAAGTGCAAAAAGTGTTTTTTCCACACTAATACAAGTGCAAAAGTGGTTTCCTGCACAAACACAAGTGCGAAAAGTGGTTTTTCAACACTAACACAAGTGCGAAAAGTGGTTTTTCAACACTAACACAAGTGCGAAAAGTGGTTTTTCAACACTATCACAAGTGCGAAAAGTGGTTTTTCCACACTAATACAAGTGCAAAAGTGGTTTCCTGCACCAACACAAGTGCGAAATGTGGTTTTTCAACACTAACACAAGTGCGAAAAGTGGTTTTTCAACACTATCACAAGTGCAAAAAGTGTTTTTTCCACACTAATACAAGTGCAAAAGTGGTTTCCTGCACAAACACAAGTGCGAAAAGTGGTTTTTCAACACCAACACACGTGCGAAAAGTGGTTTTTCAACACTAACACAGGTGCGAAAAGTGGTTTTTCCACACTAATACAAGTGCAAAAGTGGTTTCCTGCACCAACACAAGTGCGAAAAGTGGTTTTTCAACACTAACACAAGTGCAAAAAGTGTTTTTTCAACACTATCACAAGTGCAAAAAGTGTTTTTTCCACACTAATACAAGGGCAAAAGTGGTTTCCTGCACCAACACAAGTGCGAAAAGTGGTTTTTCAACACTAACACAAGTGCGAAAAGTGGTTTTTCCACACTAATACAAGTGCAAAAGTGGTTTCCTGCACAAACACAAGTGCGAAAAGTGTTTTTTCAACACTAACACAAGTGCAAAAAGTGTTTTTTCAACACTATCACAAGTGCAAATAGTGTTTTTTCCACACTAATACAAGTGCAAAAGTGGTTTCCTGCACCAACACAAGTGGGAAAAGTGGATTTTCAACACTAACACAAGTACGAAAAGTGGGTTTTCAACACTAACACAAGTGCGAAAATTGGGTTTTCAACACTAACACAAGTGCGAAAAGTGGTTTCCTTCACTAACACAAGTGCGAAAAGTGGTGTTTCAACACTATCACAAGTGCAGAAAGTGTTTTTTCCACACTAATACAAGTGCGAAAAGTGTTTTTTCCACGCTAATACAAGTGCAAAAGTGGTTTCCCGCACCAACACAAGTGCGAAAAGTGGTTTTTCAACACTAACACAAGTGCGAAAAGTGGTTTTTCAACACTAAGACAAGTGAGAAAAGTGGTTTTTCCACACTAATACAAGTGCAAAAGTGGTTTCCTGCACCAACACAAGTGCGAAAAGTGGTTTTTCAACAATAACACAAGTGCAAAAAGTGTTTTTTCAACACTATCACAAGTGCAAAAGGTGTTTTTTCCACACTAATACAAGTGCAAAAGTGGTTTCCTGCACCAACACAAGTGCAAAAAGTGGTTTTTCAACACTAACACAAGTGCGAAAAGTGGTTTTTCAACACTATCACAAGTGCAAAAAGTGTTTTTTCCACACTAATACAAGTGCAAAAGTGGTTTCCTGCACCAACACAAGTGCGAAAAGTGGTTTTTCAACACTAACACAAGTGCGAAAAGTGGTTTTTCAACACTATCACAAGTGCAAAAAGTGTTTTTTCCACACTAATACAAGTGCAAAAGTGGTTTCCTGCACCAACACAAGTGCGAAAAGTGGTTTTTCAACACTAACACAAGTGCGAAAAGTGGTTTTTCAACACTAACACAAGAGCGAAAACTGGTTTTTCAACACTAACACAAGTGCGAAAAGTGGTTTTTCCACACTAATACAAGTGCAAAAGTGGTTTCCTGCACCAACACAAGTGCGAAAAGTGGTTTTTCAACACTAACACAAGTGCGAAAAGTGGTTTTTCAACACTAACACAAGTGCGAAAAGTGGTTTTTCCACACTAATACAAGTGCAAAAGTGGTTTCCTGCACCAACACAAGTGCGAAAAGTGGTTTTTCAACACTAACACAAGTGCAAAAAGTGTTTTTTCAACACTATCACAAGTGCAAAAAGTGTTTTTTCCACACTAATACAAGTGCAAAAGTGGTTTCCTGCACCAACACAAGTGCAAAAAGTGGTTTTTCAACACTAACACAAGTGCGAAAAGTGGTTTTTCAACACTATCACAAGTGCAAAAAGTGTTTTTTCCACACTAATACAAGTGCAAAAGTGGTTTCCTGCACCAACACAAGTGCGAAAAGTGGTTTTTCAACACCAACACAAGTGGGAAAAGTGGATTTTCAACACTAACACAAGTACGAAAAGTGGGTTTTCAACACTAACACAAGTGCAAAAATTGGGTTTTCAACACTAACACAAGTGCGAAAAGTGGTTTCCTTCACTAACACAAGTGCGAAAAGTGGTTTTTCAACACTATCACAAGTGCAAAAAGTGGTTTTTCAACACTAACACAAGTGCGAAAAGTGGTTTTTCAACACTAACACAAGTGCGAAAAGTGGTTTTTCAACACCATCACAAGTGCAAAAAGTGGTTTTTCCACACTAATACAAGTGCAAAAGTGGTTTCCTGCACCAACACAAGTGCGAAAAGTGGTTTTTCAACACTAACACAAGAGCGAAAACTGGTTTTTCAACACTAACACAAGTGCGAAAAGTGGTTTTTCCACACTAATACAAGTGCAAAAGTGGTTTCCTGCACCAACACAAGTGCGAAAAGTGGTTTTTCAACACTAACACAAGTGCGAAAAGTGGTTTTTCAACACTAACACAAGTGCGAAAAGTGGTTTTTCCACACTAATACAAGTGCAAAAGTGGTTTCCTGCACCAACACAAGTGCGAAAAGTGGTTTTTCAACACTAACACAAGTGCAAAAAGTGTTTTTCAACACTATCACAAGTGCAAAAAGTGTTTTTTCCACACTAATACAAGTGCAAAAGTGGTTTCCTGCACCAACACAAGTGCGAAAAGTGGTTTTTCAACACTAACACAAGTGCGAAAAGTGGTTTTTCAACACTATCACAAGTACAAAAAGTGTTTTTTCCACACTAATACAAGTGCAAAAGTGGTTTCCTGCACCAACACAAGTGCGAAAAGTGGTTTTTCAACACGAACACAAGTGCGAAAAGTGGTTTTTCAACACTAACACAAGTGCGAAAAGTGGTTTTTCCACACTAATAATACAAGTGCAAAAGTGGTTTCCTGCACAAGCACAAGTGCGAAAAGTGGTTTTTCAACACTAACACAAGTGCAAAAAGTGTTTTTTCAACACTATCACAACTGCAAAAAGTGTTTTTTCCACACTAATACAAGTGTAAAAGTGGTTTCCTGCACCAACACAAGTGGGAAAAGTGGATTTTCAACACTAACACAAGTACGAAAAGTGGGTTTTCAACACTAACACAAGTGCAAAAATTGGGTTTTCAACACTAACACAAGTGCGAAAAGTGGTTTCCTTCACTAACACAAGTGCGAAAAGTGGTTTTTCAACACTATCACAAGTGCAAAAAGTGTTTTTTCCACACTAATACAAGTGCGAAAAGTGTTTTTTCCACACTAATACAAGTGCAAAAGTGGTTTCCTGCACCAACACAAGTGCGAAAAGTGGTTTTTCAACACTAACACAAGTGCGAAAAGTGGTTTTTCAACAATAACACAAGTGCGAAAAGTGTTTTTTCCACACTAATACAAGTGCAAAATTGGTTTCCTGCACCAACACAAGTGCGAAAAGTGGTTTTTCAACACTAACACAAGTGCAAAAAGTGTTTTTTCAACACTATAACAAGTGCAAAAAGTGTTTTTTCCACACTAATACAAGTGCAAAAGTGGTTTCCTGCACCAACACAAGTGCAAAAAGTGGTTTTTCAACACTAACACAAGTGCGAAAAGTGGTTTTTCAACACTATCACAAGTGCAAAAAGTGTTTTTTCCACACTAATACAAGTGCAAAAGTGGTTTCCTGCACCAACACAAGTGCGAAAAGTGGTTTTTCAACACTAACACAAGTGCGAAAAGTGGTTTTTCAACACTATCACAAGTGCAAAAAGTGTTTTTTCTACACTAATACAAGTGCAAAAGTGGTTTCCTGCACCAACACAAGTGTGAAAAGTGGTTTTTCAACACTAACACAAGTGCGAAAAGTGGTTTTTCAACACTAACACAAGTGCGAAAAGTGGTTTTTCCACACGAATACAAGTGCAAAAGTGGTTTCCTGCACAAACACAAGTGTGAAAAGTGGTTTTTCAACACTAACACAAGTGCAAAAAGTGTTTTTTCAACACTATCACAAGTGCAAAAAGTGTTTTTTCCACACTAATACAAGTGCAAAAGTGGTTTCCTGCACCAACACAAGTGGGAAAAGTGGATTTTCAACACTAACACAAGTACGAAAAGTGGGTTTTCAACACTAACACAAGTGCGAAAATTGGGTTTTCAACACTAACACAAGTGCGAAAAGTGGTTTCCTTCACTAACACAAGTGCGAAAAGTGGTGTTTCAACACTATCACAAGTGCAGAAAGTGTTTTTTCCACACTAATACAAGTGCGAAAAGTGTTTTTTCCACGCTAATACAAGTGCAAAAGTGGTTTCCCGCACCAACACAAGTGCGAAAAGTGGTTTTTCAACACTAACACAAGTGCGAAAAGTGGTTTTTCAACACTAAGACAAGTGAGAAAAGTGGTTTTTCCACACTAATACAAGTGCAAAAGTGGTTTCCTGCACCAACACAAGTGCGAAAAGTGGTTTTTCAACAATAACACAAGTGCAAAAAGTGTTTTTTCAACACTATCACAAGTGCAAAAGGTGTTTTTTCCACACTAATACAAGTGCAAAAGTGGTTTCCTGCACCAACACAAGTGCAAAAAGTGGTTTTTCAACACTAACACAAGTGCGAAAAGTGGTTTTTCAACACTATCACAAGTGCAAAAAGTGTTTTTTCCACACTAATACAAGTGCAAAAGTGGTTTCCTGCACCAACACAAGTGCGAAAAGTGGTTTTTCAACACTAACACAAGTGCGAAAAGTGGTTTTTCAACACTATCACAAGTGCAAAAAGTGTTTTTTCCACACTAATACAAGTGCAAAAGTGGTTTCCTGCACCAACACAAGTGCGAAAAGTGGTTTTTCAACACTAACACAAGTGCGAAAAGTGGTTTTTCAACACTAACACAAGAGCGAAAACTGGTTTTTCAACACTAACACAAGTGCGAAAAGTGGTTTTTCCACACTAATACAAGTGCAAAAGTGGTTTCCTGCACCAACACAAGTGCGAAAAGTGGTTTTTCAACACTAACACAAGTGCGAAAAGTGGTTTTTCAACACTAACACAAGTGCGAAAAGTGGTTTTTCCACACTAATACAAGTGCAAAAGTGGTTTCCTGCACCAACACAAGTGCGAAAAGTGGTTTTTCAACACTAACACAAGTGCAAAAAGTGTTTTTTCAACACTATCACAAGTGCAAAAAGTGTTTTTTCCACACTAATACAAGTGCAAAAGTGGTTTCCTGCACCAACACAAGTGCAAAAAGTGGTTTTTCAACACTAACACAAGTGCGAAAAGTGGTTTTTCAACACTATCACAAGTGCAAAAAGTGTTTTTTCCACACTAATACAAGTGCAAAAGTGGTTTCCTGCACCAACACAAGTGCGAAAAGTGGTTTTTCAACACCAACACAAGTGGGAAAAGTGGATTTTCAACACTAACACAAGTACGAAAAGTGGGTTTTCAACACTAACACAAGTGCAAAAATTGGGTTTTCAACACTAACACAAGTGCGAAAAGTGGTTTCCTTCACTAACACAAGTGCGAAAAGTGGTTTTTCAACACTATCACAAGTGCAAAAAGTGTTTTTTCCACACTAATACAAGTGCGAAAAGTGTTTTTTCCACACTAATATAAGTGCAAAAGTGGTTTCCTGCACCAACACAAGTGCGAAAAGTGGTTTTTCAACACTAACACAAGTGCGAAAAGTGGTTTTTCAACAATAACACAAGTGCGAAAAGTGTTTTTTCCACACTAATACAAGTGCAAAATTGGTTTCCTGCACCAACACAAGTGCGAAAAGTGGTTTTTCAACACTAACACAAGTGCAAAAAGTGTTTTTTCAACACTATAACAAGTGCAAAAAGTGTTTTTTCCACACTAATACAAGTGCAAAAGTGGTTTCCTGCACCAACACAAGTGCAAAAAGTGGTTTTTCAACACTAACACAAGTGCGAAAAGTGGTTTTTCAACACTATCACAAGTGCAAAAAGTGTTTTTCCACACTAATACAAGTGCAAAAAGTGGTTTCCTGCACCAACACAAGTGCGAAAAGTGGTTTTTCAACACTAACACAAGTGCGAAAAGTGGTTTTTCAACACTATCACAAGTGCAAAAAGTGTTTTTTCTACAATAATACAAGTGCAAAAGTGGTTTCCTGCACCAACACAAGTGTGAAAAGTGGTTTTTCAACACTAACACAAGTGCGAAAAGTGGTTTTTCAACACTAACACAAGTGCGAAAAGTGGTTTTTTCCACACGAATACAAGTGCAAAAGTGGTTTCCTGCACAAACACAAGTGTGAAAAGTGGTTTTTCAACACTAACACAAGTGCAAAAAAGTGTTTTTTCAACACTATCACAAGTGCAAAAAGTGTTTTTTCCACACTAATACAAGTGCAAAAGTGGTTTCCTGCACCAACACAAGTGGGAAAAGTGGATTTTCAACACTAACACAAGTACGAAAAGTGGGTTTTCAAAACTAACTAAAGTGCCAAAATTGGGTTTTCAACACTAACACAAGTGCGAAAAGTGGTTTCCTTCACTAACACAAGTGCGAAAAGTGGTTTTTCAACACAATCACAAGTGCAAAAAGTGTTTTTTCCACTCTAATACAAGGGCGAAAAGTGTTTTTTTCCACACTAATACAAGTGCAAAAGTGGTTTCCTGCACCAACACAAGTGCGAAAAGTGGTTTTTCAACACTAACACAAGTGCGAAAAGTGGTTTTTCAACACTAACACAAGTGCAAAAAGTGTTTTTTCCACACCAACACATGTGCGAAAAGCGGTTTTTCAACACTAACACAAGTGTGAAAAGTGGTTTTTCAACACTAACACAAGTGCGAAAAGTGGTTTTTTCCACACTAATACAAGTGCAAAAGTGGTTTCCTGCACCAACACAAGTGCGAAAAGTGGTTTTTCAACACTAACACAAGTGCAAAAAGTGTTTTTTCAACACTATCACAAGTGCAAAAAGTGTTTTTTCCACACTAATACAAGTGCAAAAGTGGTTTCCTGCACAAACACAAGTGCGAAAAGTGGTTTTTCAACACTAACACAAGTGCGAAAAGTGGTTTTTCAACACTAACACAAGTGCGAAAAGTGGTTTTCAACACTATCACAAGTGCGAAAAGTGGTTTTTCCACACTAATACAAGTGCAAAAGTGGTTTCCTGCACCAACACAAGTGCGAAATGTGGTTTTTCAACACTAACACAAGTGCGAAAAGTGGTTTTTCAACACTATCACAAGTGCAAAAAGTGTTTTTTCCACACTAATACAAGTGCAAAAGTGGTTTCCTGCACAAACACAAGTGCGAAAAGGTGGTTTTTCAACACCAACACACGTGCGAAAAGTGGTTTTTCAACACTAACACAGGTGCGAAAAGTGGTTTTTCCACACTAATACAAGTGCAAAAGTGGTTTCCTGCACCAACACAAGTGCGAAAAGTGGTTTTTCAACACTAACACAAGTGCAAAAAGTGTTTTTTCAACACTATCACAAGTGCAAAAAGTGTTTTTTCCACACTAATACAAGGGCAAAAGTGGTTTCCTGCACCAACACAAGTGCGAAAAGTGGTTTTTCAACACTAACACAAGTGCGAAAAGTGTTTTTTCCACACTAATACAAGTGCAAAAGTGGTTTCCTGCACAAACACAAGTGCGAAAAGTGTTTTTTCAACACTAACACAAGTGCAAAAAGTGTTTTTTCAACACTATCACAAGTGCAAATAGTGTTTTTTTTCCACACTAATACAAGTGCAAAAGTGGTTTCCTGCACCAACACAAGTGGGAAAAGTGGATTTTCAACACTAACACAAGTACGAAAAGTGGGTTTTCAACACTAACACAAGTGCGAAAATTGGGTTTTCAACACTAACACAAGTGCGAAAAGTGGTTTCCTTCACTAACACAAGTGCGAAAAGTGGTGTTTCAACACTATCACAAGTGCAGAAAGTGTTTTTTCCACACTAATACAAGTGCGAAAAGTGTTTTTTCCACGCTAATACAAGTGCAAAAAGTGGTTTCCCGCACCAACACAAGTGCGAAAAGTGGTTTTTCAACACTAACACAAGTGCGAAAAGTGGTTTTTCAACACTAAGACAAGTGAGAAAAGTGGTTTTTCCACACTAATACAAGTGCAAAAGTGGTTTCCTGCACCAACACAAAGTGCGAAAAGTGGTTTTTCAACAATAACACAAGTGCAAAAAGTGTTTTTTCAACACTATCACAAGTGCAAAAGGTGTTTTTTTCCACACTAATACAAGTGCAAAGTGGTTTCCTGCACCAAACACAAGTGCAAAAAGTGGTTTTTCAACACTAACACAAGTGCGAAAAGTGGTTTTTCAACACTATCACAAGTGCAAAAAGTGTTTTTTCCACACTAATACAAGTGCAAAAGTGGTTTCCTGCACCAACACAAGTGCGAAAAGTGGTTTTTTCAACACTAACACAAGTGCGAAAAGTGGTTTTTCAACACTATCACAAGTGCAAAAAGTGTTTTTTCCACACTAATACAAGTGCAAAAGTGGTTTCCTGCACCAACACAAGTGCGAAAAGTGGTTTTTCAACACTAACACAAGTGCGAAAAGTGGTTTTTCAACACTAACACAAGAGCGAAAACTGGTTTTTCAACACTAACACAAGTGCGAAAAGTGGTTTTTCCACACTAATACAAGTGCAAAAAGTGGTTTCCTGCACCAACACAAGTGCGAAAAGTGGTTTTTCAACACTAACACAAGTGCGAAAAAGTGGTTTTTCAACACTAACACAAGTTGCGAAAAGTGGTTTTTCCACACTACTACAAGTGCAAAAGTGGTTTCCTGCACCAACACAAGTGCGAAAAGTGGTTTTTCAACACTAACACAAGTGCAAAAAGTGTTTTTTCAACACTATCACAAGTGCAAAAAGTGTTTTTTTCCACACTAATACAAGTGCAAAAGTGGTTTCCTGCACCAACACAAGTGCAAAAAAGTGGTTTTTCAACACTAACACAAGTGCGAAAAGTGGTTTTTCAACACTATCACAAGTGCAAAAAGTGTTTTTTCCACACTAATACAAGTGCAAAAGTGGTTTCCTGCACCAACACAAGTGCGAAAAGTGGTTTTTCAACACCAACACAAGTGGGAAAAGTGGATTTTCAACACTAACACAAGTACGAAAAGTGGGTTTTCAACACTAACACAAGTGCAAAAATTGGGTTTTCAACACTAACACAAGTGCGAAAAGTGGTTTCCTTCACTAACACAGTGCGAAAAGTGGTTTTTCAACACTATCACAAGTGCAAAAAGTGTTTTTTCCACACTAATACAAGTGCGAAAAGTTGTTTTTTCCACACTAATATAAGTGCAAAAGTGGTTTCCTGCACCAACACAAGTGCGAAAAGTGGTTTTTCAACACTAACACAAGTGCGAAAAGTGGTTTTTCAACAATAACACAAGTGCGAAAAGTGTTTTTTCCACACTAATACAAGTGCAAATTGGTTTCCTGCACCAACACAAGTGCGAAAAGTGGTTTTTCAACACTAACACAAGTGCAAAAAGTGTTTTTTCAACACTATAACAAGTGCAAAAAGTGTTTTTTCCACACTAATACAAGTGCAAAAGTGGTTTCCTGCACCAACACAAGTGCAAAAAGTGGTTTTTCAACACTAACACAAGTGCGAAAAGTGGTTTTTCAACACTATCACAAGTGCAAAAAGTGTTTTTCCACACTAATACAAGTGCAAAAGTGGTTTCCTGCACCAACACAAGTGCGAAAAGTGGTTTTTCAACACTAACACAAGTGCGAAAAGTGGTTTTTCAACACTATCACAAGTGCAAAAAGTGTTTTTTCTACAATAATACAAGTGCAAAAGTGGTTTCCTGCACCAACACAAGTGTGAAAAGTGGTTTTTCAACACTAACACAAGTGCGAAAAGTGGTTTTTCAACACTAACACAAGTGCGAAAAGTGTTTTTCCACACGAATACAAGTGCAAAAGTGGTTTCCTGCACAAACACAAGTGTGAAAAGTGGTTTTTCAACACTAACACAAGTGCAAAAAGTGTTTTTTCAACACTATCACAAGTGCAAAAAGTGTTTTTTCCACACTAATACAAGTGCAAAAGTGGTTTCCTGCACCAACACAAGTGGGAAAAGTGGATTTTCAACACTAACACAAGTACGAAAAGTGGGTTTTCAAAACTAACTAAAGTGCCAAAATTGGGTTTTCAACACTAACACAAGTGCGAAAAGTGGTTTCCTTCACTAACACAAGTGCGAAAAGTGGTTTTTCAACACAATCACAAGTGCAAAAAGTGTTTTTTCCACTCTAATACAAGGGCGAAAAGTGTTTTTTCCACACTAATACAAGTGCAAAAGTGGTTTCCTGCACCAACACAAGTGCGAAAAGTGGGTTTTTCAACACTAACACAAGTGCGAAAAGTGGTTTTTCAACACTAACACAAGTGCAAAAAGTGTTTTTTCCACACCAACACATGTGCGAAAAGCGGTTTTTCAACACTAACACAAGTGTGAAAAGTGGTTTTTCAACACTAACACAAGTGCGAAAAGTGGTTTTTCCACACTAATACAAGTGCAAAAGTGGTTTCCTGCACCAACACAAGTGCGAAAAGTGAGTTTTTCAACACTAACACAAGTGCAAAAAGTGTTTTTTCAACACTATCACAAGTGCAAAAAGTGTTTTTTCCACACTAATACAAGTGCAAAAGTGGTTTCCTGCACAAACACAAGTGCGAAAAGTGGTTTTTCAACACTAACACAAGTGCGAAAAGTGGTTTTTCAACACTAACACAAGTGCGAAAAGTGGTTTTTCAACACTATCACAAGTGCGAAAAGTGGTTTTTCCACACTAATACAAGTGCAAAAGTGGTTTCCTGCACCAACACAAGTGCGAAATGTGGTTTTTTCAACACTAACACAAGTGCGAAAAGTGGTTTTTCAACACTATCACAAGTGCAAAAAGTGTTTTTTTCCACACTAATACAAGTGCAAAAGTGGTTTCCTGCACAAACACAAGTGCCGAAAAGTGGTTTTTCAACACCAACACACGTGCGAAAAGTGGTTTTTCAACACTAACACAGGTGCGAAAAGTGGTTTTTCCACACTAATACAAGTGCAAAAGTGGTTTCCTGCACCAACACAAGTGCGAAAAGTGGTTTTTCAACACTAACACAAGTGCAAAAAGTGTTTTTTCAACACTATCACAAGTGCAAAAAGTGTTTTTTCCACACTAATACAAGGGCAAAAGTGGTTTCCTGCACCAACACAAGTGCGAAAAGTGGTTTTTCAACACTAACACAAGTGCGAAAAGTGGTTTTTCCACACTAATACAAGTGCAAAAGTGTTTCCTGCACAAACACAAGTGCGAAAAGTGTTTTTTCAACACTAACACAAGTGCAAAAAGTGTTTTTTCAACACTATCACAAGTGCAAATAGTGTTTTTTCCACACTAATACAAGTGCAAAAGTGGTTTCCTGCACCAACACAAGTGGGAAAAGTGGATTTTCAACACTAACACAAGTACGAAAAGTGGTTTTCAACACTAACACAAGTGCGAAAATTGGGTTTTCAACACTAACACAAGTGCGAAAAGTGGTTTCCTTCACTAACACAAGTGCGAAAAGTGGTTTTTCAACACTATCACAAGTGCAAAAAGTGTTTTTTCCACACTAATACAAGTGCGAAAAGTGTTTTTTCCACACTAATACAAGTGCAAAAGTGGTTTCCCGCACCAACACAAGTGCGAAAAGTGGTTTTTCAACACTAACACAAGTGCGAAAAGTGGTTTTTCAACACTATCACAAGTGCAAAAAGTGTTTTTTCCACACTAATACAAGTGCAAAAGTGGTTTCCTGCACCAACACAAGTGCCAAAAGTGTTTTTTTCAACACTAACACAAGTGCGAAAAGTGGTTTTTCAACACTAACACAAGTGCGAAAAGTGGTTTTTTCAACACTATCGCAAGTGCGAAAAGTGGTTTTTCCACACTAATACAAGTGCAAAAGTGGTTTCCTGCACCAACACAAGTGCGAAAGTGGTTTTTCAACACTAACAGAAGTGCGAAAAGTGGTTTCCTTCACTAACACAAGTGCGAAAAGTGGTTTTTCAACACTATCACAAGTGCAAAAAGTGTTTTTTCCCCACTAATACAAGTGCAAAAGTGGTTTCCTGCACCAACACAAGTGCGAAAAGTGGTTTTTCAACACTAACACAAGTGCGAAAAGTGGTTTTTCAATACTATCACAAGTGCAAAAAGTGTTTTTTCTACACTAATGTGCAAAAGTGCAAAGTGCAAAAGTGGTTTCCTGCACCAACACAAGTGTCAAAAGTGGTTTTTCAACACTAACACAAGTGCGAAAAGTGGTTTTTCAACACTAACACAAGTGCGAAAAGTGGTTTTTCAACACTATCACAAGTGCGAAAAGTGGTTTTTCAACACTAACACAAGTGCAAAAAGTGTTTTTTCAACACTATCACAAGTGCAAAAAGTGTTTTTTCCAAACTAATACAAGTGCAAAAGTGGTTTCCTGCACCAACACAAGTGCGAAAAGTGGTTTTTCAACACTAACACAAGTGCGAAAAGTGGATTTTCAACACTAACACAAGTGCGAAAAGTGGTTTTTCCACACTAATACAAGTGCAAAAGTGGTTTCCTGCACCAACACAAGTGTGAAAAGTGGTTTTTCAACACTAACACAAGTGCGAACAGTGGTTTTTCAACACTAACACAAGTCCGAAAAGTGGTTTTTCATCACTATCACAAGTGCGAAAAGTGGTTTTTCCACACTAATACAAGTGCAAAAGTGGTTTCCTGCACCAACACAAGTGCGAAAAGTGGTTTTTCAACACTAACACAAATGCGAAAAGTGGTTTTTCAACACTATCACAAGTCCAAAAAGTGTTTTTTCCACACTAATACAAGTGCAAAAGTGGTTTCCTGCACCAACACAAGTGCCAAAGTGGTTTTTCAACACTATCACAAGTCCAAAAATGTTTTTTCCACACTAATACAAGTGCAAAAGTGGTTTCCTGCACCAACACAAGTGCCAAAGTGGTTTTTCTACACTAACACAAGTGCGAAAAGTGGTTTTTCAACACTAACACAAGTGCGAAAAGTGGTTTTTCAACACTATCACAAGTCCAAAAAGTGTTTTTTCCACACTAATACAAGTGCAAAAGTGGTTTCCTGCACCAACACAAGTGCCAAAGTGGTTTTTCAACACTAACACAAGTGCGAAAAGTGGTTTTTCAACACTAACACAAATGCGAAAAGTGGTTTTTCAACACTATCACAAGTCCAAAAAGTGTTTTTTCCACACTAATACAAGTGCAAAAGTGGTTTCCTGCACCAACACAAGTGCCAAAGTGGTTTTTCAACACTATCACAAGTCCAAAAATGTTTTTTCCACACTAATACAAGTGCAAAAGTGGTTTCCTGCACCAACACAAGTGCCAAAGTGGTTTTTCAACACTAACACAAGTGCGAAAAGTGGTTTTTCAACACTAACACAAGTGCGAAAAGTGGTTTTTCAACACTAACACAAGTGCGAAAAGTGGTTTTTCAACACTATCACAAGTGTGAAAAGTGGTTTTTCAACACTAACACAAGTGCGAACAGTGGTTTTTCAACACTAACACAAGTCCGAAAAGTGGTTTTTCATCACTATCACAAGTGCGAAAAGTGGTTTTTCCACACTAATACAAGTGCAAAAGTGGTTTCCTGCACCAACACAAGTGCGAAAAGTGGTTTTTCAACACTAACACAAATGCGAAAAGTGGTTTTTCAACACTATCACAAGTCCAAAAAGTGTTTTTTCCACACTAATACAAGTGCAAAAGTGGTTTCCTGCACCAACACAAGTGCCAAAGTGGTTTTTCAACACTATCACAAGTCCAAAAATGTTTTTTCCACACTAATACAAGTGCAAAAGTGGTTTCCTGCACCAACACAAGTGCGAAAAGTCGTTTTTCAACACTATCACAAGTGCGAAAAGTGGTTTTTCAACACTATCACAAGTGCAAAAAGTGTTTTTCCACACTAATACAAGTGCAAAAGTGGTTTCCTGCACCAACACAAGTGCGAAAAGTGGTTTTTCAACACTAACACAAGTGCGAAAAGTGGTTTTTCAACACTAACACAAGTGCAAAAAGTGGTTTTTCCACACTAATACAAGTGCAAAAGTGGTTTCCTGCACCAACACAAGTGCGAAAAGTGGTTTTTCAACACTAACACAAGTGCGAAAAGTGGTTTTTGAACACTAACACAAGTGCGAAAAGTGGTTTTTCCAAACTAATACAAGTGCAAAAGTGGTTTCTTGCACCAACACCAGTGCGAAAAGTGGTTTTTCAACACTAACACAAGTGCGAAAAGTGGTTTTTCAACACTAACACAAGTGCAAAAAGTGTTTTTTCAACACTATCACAAGTGCAAAAAGTGTTTTTTCCAAACTAATACATGTGCAAAAGTGGTTTCCCGCACCAACACAAGTGCGAAAAGTGGTTTTTCAACACTAACACAAGTGCGAAAAGTGGTTTTTCAACACTAACACAAGTGCGAAAAGTGGTTTTTCAACACCATCACAAGTGCGAAAAGTGGTTTTTCCACACTAATACAAGTGCAAAAGTGGTTTCCTGCACCAACACAAGTGCGAAAAGTGGTTTTTCAACACTAACACAAGTGCGAAAAGTGGTTTTTCAACACTAACACAAGTGCGAAAAGTGGTTTTTCCACACTAATACAAGTGCAAAAGTGGTTTCCTGCACCAACACAAGTGCGAAAAGTGGTTTTTCAACATAACACAAGTGCGAAAAGTGGTTTTTCAACACTATCACAAGTGCAAAAAGTGTTTTTTCCACACTAATACAAGTGCAAAAGTGGTTTCCTGCACCAACACAAGTGCGAAAAGTGGTTTTTCAACACTAACACAAGTGCAAAAAGTGTTTTTTCCACACTAATACAAGTGCAAAAGTGGTTTCCTGCACCAACACAAGTGCGAAAAGTGGTTTTTCAACACTAACACAAGTGCGAAAAGTGGTTTTTCAACACTAACACAAGTGCGAAAAGTAGTTTTTCCACACTAATACAAGCGCAAAAGTGGTTTCCTGCACCAACACAAGTGCGAAAAGTGGTTTTTCAACACTAACACAAGTGCAAAAAGTGTTTTTTCAACACTATAACAAGTGCAAAAAGTGTTTTTTCCACACTAATACAAGTGCAAAAGTGGTTTCCTGCACCAACACAAGTGCGAAAAAGTGGTTTTTCAACACTAACACAAGTGCGAAAAGTAGTTTTTTCCACACTAATACAAGTGCAAAAGTGGTTTCCTGCACCAACACAAGTGCGAAAAGTGGTTTTTTCAACACTAACACAAGTGCAAAAAGTGTTTTTTCAACACTATCACAAGTGCAAAAAGTGTTTTTTCCACACTAATACAAGTGCAAAAGTGGTTTCCTGCACCAACACATGTGCGAAAAGTGGTTTTTCAACACTAACACAAGTGCGAAAAGTGGTTTTTCAACACGATCGCAAGTTGCAAAAGTGTTTTTTCCACACTAATACAAGTGCAAAAGTGGTTTCCTGCACCAACACAAGTGCCAAAAGTGGTTTTTCAACACTATCACAAGTGCGAAAAAGTGGTTTTTCAACACTAACACAAGTGCAAAAAGTGTTTTTTCAACACTATCACAAGTGCAAAAAGTGTTTTTTCCAAACTAATACAAGTGCAAAAGTGGTTTCCTGCACCAACACAAGTGCGAAAAGTGGTTTTTCAACACTAACACAAGTGCGAAAAGTGGGATTTTCAACACTAACACAAGTGCGAAAAGTGGTTTTTCCACACTAATACAAGTGCAAAAGTGGTTTCCTGCACCAACACAAGTGTGAAAAGTGGTTTTTCAACACTAACACAAGTGCGAACAGTGGTTTTTCAACACTAACACAAGTCCGAAAAGTGGTTTTTCATCACTATCACAAGTGCGAAAAGTGGTTTTTCCACACTAATACAAGTGCAAAAGTGGTTTCCTGCACCAACACAAGTGCGAAAAGTGGTTTTTCAACACTAACACAAATGCGAAAAGTGGTTTTTCAACACTATCACAAGTCCAAAAAGTGTTTTTTCCACACTATACAAGTGCAAAAGTGGTTTCCTGCACCAACACAAGTGCCAAAGTGGTTTTTCAACACTATCACAAGTCCAAAAATGTTTTTTCCACACTAATACAAGTGCAAAAGTGGTTTCCTGCACCAACACAAGTGCCAAAGTGGTTTTTCAACACTAACACAAGTGCGAAAAGTGGTTTTTCAACACTAACACAAGTGCGAAAAGTGGTTTTTCAACACTATCACAAGTGCGAAAAGTGGTTTTTTCAACACTATCACAAGTGCAAAAAGTGTTTTTTCCACACTAATACAAGTGCAAAAGTGGTTTCCTGCACCAACACAAGTGCGAAAAGTGGTTTTTCAACACTAACACAAGTGCGAAAAGTGGTTTTTCAACACTAACACAAGTGCAAAAAGTGGTTTTTCCACACTAATACAAGTGCAAAAGTGGTTTCCTGCACCAACACAAGTGCGAAAAGTGGTTTTTCAACACTAACACAAGTGCGAAAAGTGGTTTTTTGAACACTAACACAAGTGCGAAAAGTGGTTTTTCCAAACTAATACAAGTGCAAAAGTGGTTTCTTGCACCAACACCAGTGCGAAAAGTGGTTTTTCAACACTAACACAAGTGCGAAAAGTGGTTTTTCAACACTAACACAAGTGCAAAAAGTGTTTTTTCAACACTATCACAAGTGCAAAAAGTGTTTTTTTCCAAACTAATACATGTGCAAAAGTGGTTTCCCGCACCAACACAAGTGCGAAAAGTGGTTTTTCAACACTAACACAAGTGCGAAAAGTGGTTTTTCACACTAACACAAGTGCGAAAAGTGGTTTTTCAACACCATCACAAGTGCGAAAAGTGGTTTTTCCACACTAATACAAGTGCAAAAGTGGTTTCCTGCACCAACACAAGTGCGAAAAGTGGTTTTTCAACACTAACACAAGTGCGAAAAGTGGTTTTTCAACACTAACACAAGTGCGAAAAGTGGTTTTTCCACACTAATACAAGTGCAAAAGTGGTTTCCTGCACCAACACAAGTGCGAAAAGTGGTTTTTCAACACTAACACAAGTGCGAAAAGTGGTTTTTTCCACACTAATACAAGTGCAAAAGTGGTTTCCTGCACCAACACAAGTGCGAAAAGTGGTTTTTCAACACTAACACAAGTGCGAAAAGTGGTTTTTCCACACTAATACAAGTGCAAAAGTGGTTTCCTGCACCAACACAAGTGCGAAAAGTGGTTTTTCAACACTAACACAAGTGCAAAAAGTGTTTTTTCCACACTAATACAAGTGCAAAAAGTGGTTTCCTGCACCAACACAAGTGCGAAAAGTGGTTTTTCAACACTAACACAAGTGCGAAAAGTGGTTTTTCAACACTAACACAAGTGCGAAAAGTAGTTTTTCCACACTAATACAAGCGCAAAAGTGGTTTCCTGCACCAACACAAGTGCGAAAAGTGGTTTTTTCAACACTAACACAAGTGCAAAAAGTGTTTTTTTCAACACTATAACAAGTGCAAAAAGTGTTTTTTTCCACACTAATACAAGTGCAAAAGTGGTTTCCTGCACCAACACAAGTGCGAAAAGTGGTTTTTCAACACTAACACAAGTGCGAAAAGTAGTTTTTCCACACTAATACAAGTGCAAAAGTGGTTTCCTGCACCAACACAAGTGCGAAAAGTGGTTTTTCAACACTAACACAAGTGCGAAAAGTGGTTTTTCAACACTTAACACAAGTGCGAAAAGTGGTTTTTTCCACACTAATACAAGTGCAAAAGTGGTTTCCTGCACCAACACAAGTGCGAAAAGTGGTTTTTTCAACATAACACAAGTGCGAAAAGTGGTTTTTCAACACTATCACAAGTGCAAAAAGTGTTTTTTCCACACTAATACAAGTGCAAAAGTGGTTTCCTGCACCAACACAAGTGCGAAAAGTGGTTTTTCAACACTAACACAAGTGCAAAAAGTATTTTTTCCACACTAATACAAGTGCAAAAGTGGTTTCCTGCACCAACACAAGTGCAAAAAGTGGTTTTTCAACACTAACACAAGTGCGAAAAGTGGTTTTTCAACACTAACACAAGTGCGAAAAGTAGTTTTTTCCACACTAATACAAGTGCAAAAGTGGTTTCCTGCACCAACACAAGTGCGAAAAGTGGTTTTTCAACACTAACACAAGTGCGAAAAGTGGTTTTTCAACACTATCACAAGTGCAAAAAGTGGTTTTTCCAAACTAATACAAGTGCAAAAGTGGTT
Source organism: Myxine glutinosa (assembly GCF_964187855.1). Classification (NCBI taxonomy): domain Eukaryota; kingdom Metazoa; phylum Chordata; class Myxini; order Myxiniformes; family Myxinidae; genus Myxine; species Myxine glutinosa. Next base: position 44,863 of record NW_027618294.1, read on the forward strand.
TCTTGCACCAACACCAGTGCGAAAAGTGGTTTTTCAACACTAACACAAGTGCGAAAAGTGGTTTTTCAACACTAACACAAGTGCAAAAAGTGTTTTTTCAACACTATCACAAGTGCAAAAAGTGTTTTTTCCAAACTAATACATGTGCAAAAGTGGTTTCCCGCACCAACACAAGTGCGAAAAGTGGTTTTTCAACACTAACACAAGTGCGAAAAGTGGTTTTTCAACACTAACACAAGTGCGAAAAGTGGTTTTTCAACACCATCACAAGTGCGAAAAGTGGTTTTTCCACACTAATACAAGTGCAAAAGTGGTTTCCTGCACCAACACAAGTGCGAAAAGTGGTTTTTCAACACTAACACAAGTGCGAAAAGTGGTTTTTCAACACTAACACAAGTGCGAAAAGTGGTTTTTCCACACTAATACAAGTGCAAAAGTGGTTTCCTGCACCAACACAAGTGCGAAAAGTGGTTTTTCAACACTAACACAAGTGCGAAAAGTGGTTTTTCCACACTAATACAAGTGCAAAAGTGGTTTCCTGCACCAACACAAGTGCGAAAAGTGGTTTTTCAACACTAACACAAGTGCGAAAAGTGGTTTTTCCACACTAATACAAGTGCAAAAGTGGTTTCCTGCACCAACACAAGTGCGAAAAGTGGTTTTTCAACACTAACACAAGTGCAAAAAGTGTTTTTTCCACACTAATACAAGTGCAAAAGTGGTTTCCTGCACCAACACAAGTGCGAAAAGTGGTTTTTCAACACTAACACAAGTGCGAAAAGTGGTTTTTCAACACTAACACAAGTGCGAAAAGTAGTTTTTCCACACTAATACAAGCGCAAAAGTGGTTTCCTGCACCAACACAAGTGCGAAAAGTGGTTTTTCAACACTAACACAAGTGCAAAAAGTGTTTTTTCAACACTATAACAAGTGCAAAAAGTGTTTTTTCCACACTAATACAAGTGCAAAAGTGGTTTCCTGCACCAACACAAGTGCGAAAAGTGGTTTTTCAACACTAACACAAGTGCGAAAAGTAGTTTTTCCACACTAATACAAGTGCAAAAGTGGTGTCCTGCACCAACACAAGTGCGAAAAGTGGTTTTTCAACACTAACACAAGTGCAAAAAGTGTTTTTTCAACACTATCACAAGTGCAAAAAGTGTTTTTTCCACACTAATACAAGTGCAAAAGTGGTTTCCTGCACCAACACATGTGCGAAAAGTGGTTTTTCAACACTAACACAAGTGCGAAAAGTGGTTTTTCAACACGATCGCAAGTGCAAAAGTGTTTTTTCCACACTAATACAAGTGCAAAAGTGGTTTCCTGCACCAACACAAGTGCCAAAAGTGGTTTTTCAACACTATCACAAGTGCGAAAAGTGGTTTTTCAACACTAACACAAGTGCAAAAAGTGTTTTTTCAACACTATCACAAGTGCAAAAAGTGTTTTTTCCAAACTAATACAAGTGCAAAAGTGGTTTCCTGCACCAACACAAGTGCGAAAAGTGGTTTTTCAACACCAACACCAGTGCGAAAAGTGGTTTTTCAACACTAACACAAGTGCGAAAAGTGGTTTTTCAACACTAACACAAGTGCAAAAAGTGTTTTTTCAACACTATCACAAGTGCAAAAAGTGTTTTTTTCCAAACTAATACATGTGCAAAAGTGGTTTCCCGCACCAACACAAGTGCGAAAAGTGGTTTTTCAACACTAACACAAGTGCGAAAAGTGGTTTTTCAACACTAACACAAGTGCGAAAAGTGGTTTTTCAACACCATCACAAGTGCGAATAGTGGTTTTTCCACACTAATACAAGTGCAAAAGTGGTTTCCTGCACCAACACAAGTGCGAAAAGTGGTTTTTCAACACTAACACAAGTGCGAAAAGTGGTTTTTCAACACTAACACAAGTGCGAAAAGTGGTTTTTCCACACTAATACAAGTGCAAAAGTGGTTTCCTGCACCAACACAAGTGCGAAAAGTGGTTTTTCAACATAACACAAGTGCGAAAAGTGGTTTTTCAACACTATCACAAGTGCAAAAAGTGTTTTTTCCACACTAATACAAGTGCAAAAGTGGTTTCCTGCACCAACACAAGTGCGAAAAGTGGTTTTTCAACACTAACACAAGTGCAAAAAGTATTTTTTCCACACTAATACAAGTGCAAAAGTGGTTTCCTGCACCAACACAAGTGCGAAAAGTGGTTTTTCAACACTAACACAAGTGCGAAAAGTGGTTTTTCAACACTAACACAAGTGCGAAAAGTAGTTTTTCCACACTAATACAAGCGCAAAAGTGGTTTCCTGCACCAACACAAGTGCGAAAAGTGGTTTTTCAACACTAACACAAGTGCAAAAAGTGTTTTTTCAACACTATAACAAGTGCAAAAAGTGTTTTTTCCACACTAATACAAGTGCAAAAGTGGTTTCCTGCACCAACACAAGTGCGAAAAGTGGTTTTTCAACACTAACACAAGTGCGAAAAGTAGTTTTTCCACACTAATACAAGTGCAAAAGTGGTTTCCTGCACCAACACAAGTGCGAAAAGTGGTTTTTCAACACTAACACAAGTGCAAAAAGTGTTTTTTCAACACTATCACAAGTGCAAAAAGTGTTTTTTCCACACTAATACAAGTGCAAAAGTGGTTTCCTGCACCAACACATGTGCGAAAAGTAGTTTTTCAACACTAACACAAGTGCGAAAAGTGGTTTTTCAACACGATCGCAAGTGCAAAAGTGTTTTTTCCACACTAATACAAGTGCAAAAGTGGTTTCCTGCACCAACACAAGTGCCAAAAGTGGTTTTTCAACACTATCACAAGTGCGAAAAGTGGTTTTTCAACACTAACACAAGTGCAAAAAGTGTTTTTTCAACACTATCACAAGTGCAAAAAGTGTTTTTTCCAAACTAATACAAGTGCAAAAGTGGTTTCCTGCACCAACACAAGTGCGAAAAGTGGTTTTTCAACACTAACACAAGTGCGAAAAGTGGATTTTCAACACTAACACAAGTGCGAAAAGTGGTTTTTCCACACTAATACAAGTGCAAAAGTGGTTTCCTGCACCAACACAAGTGTGAAAAGTGGTTTTTCAACACTAACACAAGTGCGAACAGTGGTTTTTCAACACTAACACAAGTCCGAAAAGTGGTTTTTCATCACTATCACAAGTGCGAAAAGTGGTTTTTCCACACTAATACAAGTGCAAAAGTGGTTTCCTGCACCAACACAAGTGCGAAAAGTGGTTTTTCAACACTAACACAAATGCGAAAAGTGGTTTTTCAACACTATCACAAGTCCAAAAAGTGTTTTTTCCACACTAATACAAGTGCAAAAGTGGTTTCCTGCACCAACACAAGTGCCAAAGTGGTTTTTCAACACTATCACAAGTCCAAAAATGTTTTTTCCACACTAATACAAGTGCAAAAGTGGTTTCCTGCACCAACACAAGTGCCAAAGTGGTTTTTCAACACTAACACAAGTGCGAAAAGTGGTTTTTCAACACTAACACAAGTGCGAAAAGTGGTTTTTCAACACTATCACAAGTGCGAAAAGTGGTTTTTCAACACTATCACAAGTGCAAAAAGTGTTTTTCCACACTAATACAAGTGCAAAAGTGGTTTCCTGCACCAACACAAGTGCGAAAAGTGGTTTTTCAACACTAACACAAGTGCGAAAAGTGGTTTTTCAACACTAACACAAGTGCAAACAGTGGTTTTTCAACACTAATACAAGTGCAAAAGTGGTTTCCTGCACCAACACAAGTGCGAAAAGTGGTTTTTCAACACTAACACAAGTGCGAAAAGTGGTTTTTCAACACTAACACAAGTGCGAAAAGTGGTTTTTCCAAACTAATACAAGTGCAAAAGTGGTTTCTTGCACCAACACCAGTGCAAAAAGTGGTTTTTCAACACTAACACAAGTGCGAAAAGTGGTTTTTCAACACTAACACAAGTGCAAAAAGTGTTTTTTCAACACTATCACAAGTGCAAAAAGTGTTTTTTCCAAACTAATACATGTGCAAAAGTGGTTTCCCGCACCAACACAAGTGCGAAAAGTGGTTTTTCAACACTAACACAAGTGCGAAAAGTGGTTTTTCAACACTAACACAAGTGTGAAAAGTGGTTTTTCAACACCATCACAAGTGCGAAAAGTGGTTTTTCCACACTAATACAAGTGCAAAAGTGGTTTCCTGCACCAACACAAGTGCGAAAAGTGGTTTTTCAACACTAACACAAGTGCGAAAAGTGGTTTTTCAACACTAACACAAGTGCGAAAAGTGGTTTTTCCACACTAATACAAGTGCAAAAGTGGTTTCCTGCACCAACACAAGTGCGAAAAGTGGTTTTTCAACATAACACAAGTGCGAAAAGTGGTTTTTCAACACTATCACAAGTGCAAAAAGTGTTTTTTCCACACTAATACAAGTGCAAAAGTGGTTTCCTGCACCAACACAAGTGCGAAAAGTGGTTTTTCAACACTAACACAAGTGCGAAAAGTAGTTTTTCCACACTAATACAAGTGCAAAAGTGGTTTCCTGCACCAACACAAGTGCGAAAAGTGGTTTTTCAACACTAACACAAGTGCGAAAAGTGGTTTTTCAACACGATCGCAAGTGCAAAAGTGTTTTTTCCACACTAATACAAGTGCAAAAGTGGTTTCCTGCACCAACACAAGTGCCAAAAGTGGTTTTTCAACACTATCACAAGTGCGAAAAGTGGTTTTTCAACACTAACACAAGTGCAAAAAGTGTTTTTTCAACACTATCACAAGTGCAAAAAGTGTTTTTTCCAAACTAATAAAAGTGCAAAAGTGGTTTCCTGCACCAACACAAGTGCGAAAAGTGGTTTTTCAACACTAACACAAGTGCGAAAAGTGGATTTTCAACACTAACACAAGTGCGAAAAGTGGTTTTTCCACACTAATACAAGTGCAAAAGTGGTTTCCTGCACCAACACAAGTGTGAAAAGTGGTTTTTCAACACTAACACAAGTGCGAACAGTGGTTTTTCAACACTAACACAAGTCCGAAAAGTGGTTTTTCATCACTATCACAAGTGCGAAAAGTGGTTTTTCCACAATAATACAAGTGCAAAAGTGGTTTCCTGCACCAACACAAGTGCGAAAAGTGGTTTTTCAACACTAACACAAATGCGAAAAGTGGTTTTTCAACACTATCACAAGTCCAAAAAGTGTTTTTTCCACACTAATACAAGTGCAAAAGTGGTTTCCTGCACCAACACAAGTGCCAAAGTGGTTTTTCAACACTATCACAAGTCCAAAAATGTTTTTTCCACACTAATACAAGTGCAAAAGTGGTTTCCTGCACCAACACAAGTGCCAAAGTGGTTTTTCAACACTAACACAAGTGCGAAAAGTGGTTTTTCAACACTAACACAAGTGCGAAAAGTGGTTTTTCAACACTATCACAAGTGCGAAAAGTGGTTTTTCAACACTATCACAAGTGCAAAAAGTGTTTTTCCACACTAATACAAGTGCAAAAGTGGTTTCCTGCACCAACACAAGTGCGAAAAGTGGTTTTTCAACACTAACACAAGTGCGAAAAGTGGTTTTTCAACACTAACACAAGTGCAAAAAGTGGTTTTTCCACACTAATACAAGTGCAAAAGTGGTTTCCTGCACCAACACAAGTGCGAAAAGTGGTTTTTCAACACTAACACAAGTGCGAAAAGTGGTTTTTCAACACTAACACAAGTGCGAAAAGTGGTTTTTCCAAACTAATACAAGTGCAAAAGTGGTTTCTTGCACCAACACCAGTGCGAAAAGTGGTTTTTCAACACTAACACAAGTGCGAAAAGTGGTTTTTCAACACTAACACAAGTGCAAAAAGTGTTTTTTCAACACTATCACAAGTGCAAAAAGTGTTTTTTCCAAACTAATACATGTGCAAAAGTGGTTTCCCGCACCAACACAAGTGCGAAAAGTGGTTTTTCAACACTAACACAAGTGCGAAAAGTAGTTTTTCCACACTAATACAAGTGCAAAAGTGGTTTCCTGCACCAACACAAGTGCGAAAAGTGGTTTTTCAACACTAACACAAGTGCAAAAAGTGTTTTTTCAACACTATCACAAGTGCAAAAAGTGTTTTTTCCACACTAATACAAGTGCAAAAGTGGTTTCCTGCACCAACACATGTGCGAAAAGTGGTTTTTCAACACTAACACAAGTGCGAAAAGTGGTTTTTCAACACGATCGCAAGTGCAAAAGTGTTTTTTCCACACTAATACAAGTGCAAAAGTGGTTTCCTGCACCAACACAAGTGCCAAAAGTGGTTTTTCAACACTAACACAAGTGCGAACAGTGGTTTTTCAACACTAACACAAGTCCGAAAAGTGGTTTTTCATCACTATCACAAGTGCGAAAAGTGGTTTTTCCACACTAATACAAGTGCAAAAGTGGTTTCCTGCACCAACACCAGTGCGAAAAGTGGTTTTTCAACACTAACACAAGGGCGAAAAGTGGTTTTTCAACACTAACATAAGTGCGAAAAGTGGTTTTTCCACACTAATACAAGTGCAAAAGTGGTTTCCTGCACCAACACAAGTGCGAAAAGTAGTTTTTCAACACTAACTCAAGTGCGAAAAGTGGTTTTTCAACACTATCACAAGTGCAAAAAGTGTTTTTTCCACCCTAATACAAGTGCAAAAGTGGATTCCTGCACCAACACAAGTGCGAAAAGTGGTTTTTCAACACTATCACAAGTGCAAAAAGTGTTTTTTCCACACTAATACAAGTGCAAAAGTGGTTTCCTGCACAAACACAAGTGCGAAAAGTGGTTTTTCAACACTAACACAAGTGTGAAAAGTGGTTTTTCAACACTAACGCAAGTGCGAAAAGTGGTTTTTCCACACTAATACAAGTGCAAAAGTGGTTTCCTGCACCAACACAAGTGCGAAAAGTGGTTTTTCAACACTAACACAAGTGCGAAAAGTGGTTTTTCAACACTAACACAAGTGCGAAAAGTGGTTTTTCCACACTAATACAAGTGCAAAAGTGGTTTCCTGCACCAACACAAGTGCGAAAAGTGGTTTTTCAACATTAACACAAGTGCAAAAAGTGTTTTTTCCAAACTAATACAAGTGCAAAAGTGGTTTCCTGCACCAACACAAGTGCGAAAAGTGGTTTTTCAACACTAACACAAGTGCGAAAAGTGGTTTTTCGACACTAACACAAGTGCAAAAAGTGTTTTTTCCAAACTAATACAAGTGCAAAAGTGGTTTCCTGCACCAACACAAGTGCGAAAAGTGGTTTTTCAACACTATCACAAGTGCGAAAAGTGGTTTTTCCACACTAATACAAGTGCAAAAGTGGTTTCCTGCACCAACACAAGTGCGAAAAGTGGTTTTTCAACACTAACACAAGTGCGAAAAGTCGTTTTTCAACACTAACACAAGTGTGAAAAGTGGTTTTTCCACACTAATACAAGTGCAAAAGTGGTTTCCTGCTCCAACACAAGGGCGAAAAGTGGTTTTTCAACACTAACACAAGTGCGAAAAGTGGTTTTTCAACACTATCACAAGTGCAAAAAGTGTTTTTTCCACACTAATACAAGTGCAAAAGTGGTTTCCCGCACCAACACAAGTGCGAAAAGTGGTTTTTCAACACTAACACAAGTGCGAAAAGTGGTTTTTCAACACTAACACAAGTGCGAAAAGTGGTTTTTCAACACCATCACAAGTGCGAAAAGTGGTTTTTCCACACTAATACAAGTGCAAAAGTGGTTTCCTGCACCAACACAAGTGCGAAAAGTGGTTTTTCAACACTAACACAAGTGCGAAAAGTGGTTTTTCAACACTAACACAAGTGCGAAAAGTGGTTTTTCCACACTAATACAAGTGCAAAAGTGGTTTCCTGCACCAACACAAGTGCGAAAAGTGGTTTTTCAACATAACACAAGTGCGAAAAGTGGTTTTTCAACACTATCACAAGTGCAAAAAGTGTTTTTTCCACACTAATACAAGTGCAAATGTGGTTTCCTGCACCAACACAAGTGCGAAATGTGGTTTTTCAACACTAACACAAGTGCAAAAAGTGTTTTTTCCACACTAATACAAGTGCAAAAGTGGTTTCCTGCACCAACACAAGTGCGAAAAGTGGTTTTTCAACACTAACACAAGTGCGAAAAGTGGTTTTTCAACACTAACACAAGTGCGAAAAGTAGTTTTTCCACACTAATACAAGCGCAAAAGTGGTTTCCTGCACCAACACAAGTGCGAAAAGTGGTTTTTCAACACTAACACAAGTGCAAAAAGTGTTTTTTCAACACTATAACAAGTGCAAAAAGTGTTTTTTCCACACTAATACAAGTGCAAAAGTGGTTTCCTGCACCAACACAAGTGCGAAAAGTGGTTTTTCAACACTAACACAAGTGCGAAAAGTAGTTTTTCCACACTAATACAAGTGCAAAAGTGGTTTCCTGCACCAACACAAGTGCGAAAAGTGGTTTTTCAACACTAACACAAGTGCAAAAAGTGTTTTTTCAACACTATCACAAGTGCAAAAAGTGTTTTTTCCACACTAATACAAGTGCAAAAGTGGTTTCCTGCACCAACACATGTGCGAAAAGTGGTTTTTCAACACTAACACAAGTGTGAAAAGTGGTTTTTCAACACGATCGCAAGTGCAAAAGTGTTTTTTCCACACTAATACAAGTGCAAAAGTGGTTTCCTGCACCAACACAAGTGCCAAAAGTGGTTTTTCAACACTATCACAAGTGCGAAAAGTGGTTTTTCAACACTAACACAAGTGCAAAAAGTGTTTTTTCAACACTATCACAAGTGCAAAAAGTGTTTTTTCCAAACTAATACAAGTGCAAAAGTGGTTTCCTGCACCAACACAAGTGCGAAAAGTGGTTTTTCAACACTAACACAAGTGCGAAAAGTGGATTTTCAACACTAACACAAGTGCGAAAAGTGGTTTTTCCACACTAATACAAGTGCAAAAGTGGTTTCCTGCACCAACACAAGTGTGAAAAGTGGTTTTTCAACACTAACACAAGTGCGAACAGTGGTTTTTCAACACTAACACAAGTCCGAAAAGTGGTTTTTCATCACTATCACAAGTGCGAAAAGTGGTTTTTCCACACTAATACAAGTGCAAAAGTGGTTTCCTGCACCAACACAAGTGCGAAAAGTGGTTTTTCAACACTAACACAAATGCGAAAAGTGGTTTTTCAACACTATCACAAGTCCAAAAAGTGTTTTTTCCACACTAATACAAGTGCAAAAGTGGTTTCCTGCACCAACACAAGTGCCAAAGTGGTTTTTCAACACTATCACAAGTCCAAAAATGTTTTTTCCACACTAATACAAGTGCAAAAGTGGTTTCCTGCACCAACACAAGTGCCAAAGTGGTTTTTCAACACTAACACAAGTGCGAAAAGTGGTTTTTCAACACTAACACAAGTGCGAAAAGTGGTTTTTCAACACTATCACAAGTGCGAAAAGTGGTTTTTCAACACTATCACAAGTGCAAAAAGTGTTTTTCCACACTAATACAAGTGCAAAAGTGGTTTCCTGCACCAACACAAGTGCGAAAAGTGGTTTTTCAACACTAACACAAGTGCGAAAAGTGGTTTTTCAACACTAACACAAGTGCAAAAAGTGGTTTTTCCACACTAATACAAGTGCAAAAGTGGTTTCCTGCACCAACACAAGTGCGAAAAGTGGTTTTTCAACACTAACACAAGTGCGAAAAGTGGTTTTTGAACACTAACACAAGTGCGAAAAGTGGTTTTTCCAAACTAATACAAGTGCAAAAGTGGTTTCTTGCACCAACACCAGTGCGAAAAGTGGTTTTTCAACACTAACACAAGTGCGAAAAGTGGTTTTTCAACACTAACACAAGTGCAAAAAGTGTTTTTTCAACACTATCACAAGTGCAAAAAGTGTTTTTTCCAAACTAATACATGTGCAAAAGTGGTTTCCCGCACCAACACAAGTGCGAAAAGTGGTTTTTCAACACTAACACAAGTGCGAAAAGTGGTTTTTCAACACTAACACAAGTGCGAAAAGTGGTTTTTCAACACCATCACAAGTGCGAAAAGTGGTTTTTCCACACTAATACAAGTGCAAAAGTGGTTTCCTGCACCAACACAAGTGCGAAAAGTGGTTTTTCAACACTAACACAAGTGCGAAAAGTGGTTTTTCAACACTAACACAAGTGCGAAAAGTGGTTTTTCCACACTAATACAAGTGCAAAAGTGGTTTCCTGCACCAACACAAGTGCGAAAAGTGGTTTTTCAACACTAACACAAGTGCGAAAAGTGGTTTTTCCACACTAATACAAGTGCAAAAGTGGTTTCCTGCACCAACACAAGTGCGAAAAGTGGTTTTTCAACACTAACACAAGTGCGAAAAGTGGTTTTTCCACACTAATACAAGTGCAAAAGTGGTTTCCTGCACCAACACAAGTGCGAAAAGTGGTTTTTCAACACTAACACAAGTGCAAAAAGTGTTTTTTCCACACTAATACAAGTGCAAAAGTGGTTTCCTGCACCAACACAAGTGCGAAAAGTGGTTTTTCAACACTAACACAAGTGCGAAAAGTGGTTTTTCAACACTAACACAAGTGCGAAAAGTAGTTTTTCCACACTAATACAAGCGCAAAAGTGGTTTCCTGCACCAACACAAGTGCGAAAAGTGGTTTTTCAACACTAACACAAGTGCAAAAAGTGTTTTTTCAACACTATAACAAGTGCAAAAAGTGTTTTTTCCACACTAATACAAGTGCAAAAGTGGTTTCCTGCACCAACACAAGTGCGAAAAGTGGTTTTTCAACACTAACACAAGTGCGAAAAGTAGTTTTTCCACACTAATACAAGTGCAAAAGTGGTTTCCTGCACCAACACAAGTGCGAAAAGTGGTTTTTCAACACTAACACAAGTGCAAAAAGTGTTTTTTCAACACTATCACAAGTGCAAAAAGTGTTTTTTCCACACTAATACAAGTGCAAAAGTGGTTTCCTGCACCAACACATGTGCGAAAAGTGGTTTTTCAACACTAACACAAGTGCGAAAAGTGGTTTTTCAACACGATCGCAAGTGCAAAAGTGTTTTTTCCACACTAATACAAGTGCAAAAGTGGTTTCCTGCACCAACACAAGTGCCAAAAGTGGTTTTTCAACACTATCACAAGTGCGAAAAGTGGTTTTTCAACACTAACACAAGTGCAAAAAGTGTTTTTTCAACACTATCACAAGTGCAAAAAGTGTTTTTTCCAAACTAATACAAGTGCAAAAGTGGTTTCCTGCACCAACACAAGTGCGAAAAGTGGTTTTTCAACACTAACACCAGTGCGAAAAGTGGTTTTTCAACACTAACACAAGTGCGAAAAGTGGTTTTTCAACACTAACACAAGTGCAAAAAGTGTTTTTTCAACACTATCACAAGTGCAAAAAGTGTTTTTTCCAAACTAATACATGTGCAAAAGTGGTTTCCCGCACCAACACAAGTGCGAAAAGTGGTTTTTCAACACTAACACAAGTGCGAAAAGTGGTTTTTCAACACTAACACAAGTGCGAAAAGTGGTTTTTCAACACCATCACAAGTGCGAAAAGTGGTTTTTCCACACTAATACAAGTGCAAAAGTGGTTTCCTGCACCAACACAAGTGCGAAAAGTGGTTTTTCAACACTAACACAAGTGCGAAAAGTGGTTTTTCAACACTAACACAAGTGCGAAAAGTGGTTTTTCCACACTAATACAAGTGCAAAAGTGGTTTCCTGCACCAACACAAGTGCGAAAAGTGGTTTTTCAACATAACACAAGTGCGAAAAGTGGTTTTTCAACACTATCACAAGTGCAAAAAGTGTTTTTTCCACACTAATACAAGTGCAAAAGTGGTTTCCTGCACCAACACAAGTGCGAAAAGTGGTTTTTCAACACTAACACAAGTGCAAAAAGTATTTTTTCCACACTAATACAAGTGCAAAAGTGGTTTCCTGCACCAACACAAGTGCGAAAAGTGGTTTTTCAACACTAACACAAGTGCGAAAAGTGGTTTTTCAACACTAACACAAGTGCGAAAAGTAGTTTTTCCACACTAATACAAGCGCAAAAGTGGTTTCCTGCACCAACACAAGTGCGAAAAGTGGTTTTTCAACACTAACACAAGTGCAAAAAGTGTTTTTTCAACACTATAACAAGTGCAAAAAGTGTTTTTTCCACACTAATACAAGTGCAAAAGTGGTTTCCTGCACCAACACAAGTGCGAAAAGTGGTTTTTCAACACTAACACAAGTGCGAAAAGTAGTTTTTCCACACTAATACAAGTGCAAAAGTGGTTTCCTGCACCAACACAAGTGCGAAAAGTGGTTTTTCAACACTAACACAAGTGCAAAAAGTGTTTTTTCAACACTATCACAAGTGCAAAAAGTGTTTTTTCCACACTAATACAAGTGCAAAAGTGGTTTCCTGCACCAACACATGTGCGAAAAGTGGTTTTTCAACACTAACACAAGTGCGAAAAGTGGTTTTTCAACACGATCGCAAGTGCAAAAGTGTTTTTTCCACACTAATACAAGTGCAAAAGTGGTTTCCTGCACCAACACAAGTGCCAAAAGTGGTTTTTCAACACTATCACAAGTGCGAAAAGTGGTTTTTCAACACTAACACAAGTGCAAAAAGTGTTTTTTCAACACTATCACAAGTGCAAAAAGTGTTTTTTCCAAACTAATACAAGTGCAAAAGTGGTTTCCTGCACCAACACAAGTGCGAAAAGTGGTTTTTCAACACTAACACAAGTGCGAAAAGTGGATTTTCAACACTAACACAAGTGCGAAAAGTGGTTTTTCCACACTAATACAAGTGCAAAAGTGGTTTCCTGCACCAACACAAGTGTGAAAAGTGGTTTTTCAACACTAACACAAGTGCGAACAGTGGTTTTTCAACACTAACACAAGTCCGAAAAGTGGTTTTTCATCACTATCACAAGTGCGAAAAGTGGTTTTCCACACTAATACAAGTGCAAAAGTGGTTTCCTGCACCAACACAAGTGCGAAAAGTGGTTTTTCAACACTAACACAAATGCGAAAAGTGGTTTTTCAACACTATCACAAGTCCAAAAAGTGTTTTTTCCACACTAATACAAGTGCAAAAGTGGTTTCCTGCACCAACACAAGTGCCAAAGTGGTTTTTCAACACTATCACAAGTCCAAAAATGTTTTTTCCACACTAATACAAGTGCAAAAGTGGTTTCCTGCACCAACACAAGTGCCAAAGTGGTTTTTCAACACTAACACAAGTGCGAAAAGTGGTTTTTCAACACTAACACAAGTGCGAAAAGTGGTTTTTCAACACTATCACAAGTGCGAAAAGTGGTTTTTCAACACTATCACAAGTGCAAAAAGTGTTTTTCCACACTAATACAAGTGCAAAAGTGGTTTCCTGCACCAACACAAGTGCGAAAAGTGGTTTTTCAACACTAACACAAGTGCGAAAAGTGGTTTTTCAACACTAACACAAGTGCAAAAAGTGGTTTTTCCACACTAATACAAGTGCAAAAGTGGTTTCCTGCACCAACACAAGTGCGAAAAGTGGTTTTTCAACACTAACACAAGTGCGAAAAGTGGTTTTTCAACACTAACACAAGTGCGAAAAGTGGTTTTTCCAAACTAATACAAGTGCAAAAGTGGTTTCTTGCACCAACACCAGTGCAAAAAGTGGTTTTTCAACACTAACACAAGTGCGAAAAGTGGTTTTTCAACACTAACACAAGTGCAAAAAGTGTTTTTTCAACACTATCACAAGTGCAAAAAGTGTTTTTTCCAAACTAATACATGTGCAAAAGTGGTTTCCCGCACCAACACAAGTGCGAAAAGTGGTTTTTCAACACTAACACAAGTGCGAAAAGTGGTTTTTCAACACTAACACAAGTGTGAAAAGTGGTTTTTCAACACCATCACAAGTGCGAAAAGTGGTTTTTCCACACTAATACAAGTGCAAAAGTGGTTTCCTGCACCAACACAAGTGCGAAAAGTGGTTTTTCAACACTAACACAAGTGCGAAAAGTGGTTTTTCAACACTATCACAAGTGCAAAAAGTGTTTTTTCCACACTAATACAAGTGCAAAAGTGGTTTCCTGCACCAACACAAGTGCGAAAAGTGGTTTTTCAACACTAACACAAGTGCGAAAAGTAGTTTTTCCACACTAATACAAGTGCAAAAGTGGTTTCCTGCACCAACACAAGTGCGAAAAGTGGTTTTTCAACACTAACACAAGTGCGAAAAGTGGTTTTTCAACACGATCGCAAGTGCAAAAGTGTTTTTTCCACACTAATACAAGTGCAAAAGTGGTTTCCTGCACCAACACAAGTGCCAAAAGTGGTTTTTCAACACTATCACAAGTGCGAAAAGTGGTTTTTCAACACTAACACAAGTGCAAAAAGTGTTTTTTCAACACTATCACAAGTGCAAAAAGTGTTTTTTCCAAACTAATACAAGTGCAAAAGTGGTTTCCTGCACCAACACAAGTGCGAAAAGTGGTTTTTCAACACTAACACAAGTGCGAAAAGTGGATTTTCAACACTAACACAAGTGCGAAAAGTGGTTTTTCCACACTAATACAAGTGCAAAAGTGGTTTCCTGCACCAACACAAGTGTGAAAAGTGGTTTTTCAACACTAACACAAGTGCGAACAGTGGTTTTTCAACACTAACACAAGTCCGAAAAGTGGTTTTTCATCACTATCACAAGTGCGAAAAGTGGTTTTTCCACACTAATACAAGTGCAAAAGTGGTTTCCTGCACCAACACAAGTGCGAAAAGTGGTTTTTCAACACTAACACAAATGCGAAAAGTGGTTTTTCAACACTATCACAAGTCCAAAAAGTGTTTTTTCCACACTAATACAAGTGCAAAAGTGGTTTCCTGCACCAACACAAGTGCCAAAGTGGTTTTTCAACACTATCACAAGTCCAAAAATGTTTTTTCCACACTAATACAAGTGCAAAAGTGGTTTCCTGCACCAACACAAGTGCCAAAGTGGTTTTTCAACACTAACACAAGTGCGAAAAGTGGTTTTTCAACACTAACACAAGTGCGAAAAGTGGTTTTTCAACACTATCACAAGTGCGAAAAGTGGTTTTTCAACACTATCACAAGTGCAAAAAGTGTTTTTCCACACTAATACAAGTGCAAAAGTGGTTTCCTGCACCAACACAAGTGCGAAAAGTGGTTTTTCAACACTAACACAAGTGCGAAAAGTGGTTTTTCAACACTAACACAAGTGCAAAAAGTGGTTTTTCCACACTAATACAAGTGCAAAAGTGGTTTCCTGCACCAACACAAGTGCGAAAAGTGGTTTTTCAACACTAACACAAGTGCGAAAAGTGGTTTTTCAACACTAACACAAGTGCGAAAAGTGGTTTTTCCAAACTAATACAAGTGCAAAAGTGGTTTCTTGCACCAACACCAGTGCGAAAAGTGGTTTTTCAACACTAACACAAGTGCGAAAAGTGGTTTTTCAACACTAACACAAGTGCAAAAAGTGTTTTTTCAACACTATCACAAGTGCAAAAAGTGTTTTTTCCAAACTAATACATGTGCAAAAGTGGTTTCCCGCACCAACACAAGTGCGAAAAGTGGTTTTTCAACACTAACACAAGTGCGAAAAGTGGTTTTTCAACACTAACACAAGTGTGAAAAGTGGTTTTTCAACACCATCACAAGTGCGAAAAGTGGTTTTTCCACACTAATACAAGTGCAAAAGTGGTTTCCTGCACCAACACAAGTGCGAAAAGTGGTTTTTCAACACTAACACAAGTGCGAAAAGTGGTTTTTCAACACTAACACAAGTGCGAAAAGTGGTTTTTCCACACTAATACAAGTGCAAAAGTGGTTTCCTGCACCAACACAAGTGCGAAAAGTGGTTTTTCAACATAACACAAGTGCGAAAAGTGGTTTTTCAACACTATCACAAGTGCAAAAAGTGTTTTTTCCACACTAATACAAGTGCAAAAGTGGTTTCCTGCACCAACACAAGTGCGAAAAGTGGTTTTTCAACACTAACACAAGTGCGAAAAGTAGTTTTTCCACACTAATACAAGTGCAAAAGTGGTTTCCTGCACCAACACAAGTGCGAAAAGTGGTTTTTCAACACTAACACAAGTGCAAAAAGTGTTTTTTCAACACTATCACAAGTGCAAAAAGTGTTTTTTCCACACTAATACAAGTGCAAAAGTGGTTTCCTGCACCAACACATGTGCGAAAAGTGGTTTTTCAACACTAACACAAGTGCGAAAAGTGGTTTTTCAACACGATCGCAAGTGCAAAAGTGTTTTTTCCACACTAATACAAGTGCAAAAGTGGTTTCCTGCACCAACACAAGTGCCAAAAGTGGTTTTTCAACACTAACACAAGTGCGAACAGTGGTTTTTCAACACTAACACAAGTCCGAAAAGTGGTTTTTCATCACTATCACAAGTGCGAAAAGTGGTTTTTCCACACTAATACAAGTGCAAAAGTGGTTTCCTGCACCAACACCAGTGCGAAAAGTGGTTTTTCAACACTAACACAAGGGCGAAAAGTGGTTTTTCAACACTAACATAAGTGCGAAAAGTGGTTTTTCCACACTAATACAAGTGCAAAAGTGGTTTCCTGCACCAACACAAGTGCGAAAAGTAGTTTTTCAACACTAACTCAAGTGCGAAAAGTGGTTTTTCAACACTATCACAAGTGCAAAAAGTGTTTTTTCCACCCTAATACAAGTGCAAAAGTGGATTCCTGCACCAACACAAGTGCGAAAAGTGGTTTTTCAACACTATCACAAGTGCAAAAAGTGTTTTTTCCACACTAATACAAGTGCAAAAGTGGTTTCCTGCACAAACACAAGTGCGAAAAGTGGTTTTTCAACACTAACACAAGTGTGAAAAGTGGTTTTTCAACACTAACGCAAGTGCGAAAAGTGGTTTTTCCACACTAATACAAGTGCAAAAGTGGTTTCTTGCACCAACACAAGTGCGAAAAGTGGTTTTTCAACACTAACACAAGTGCGAAAAGTGGTTTTTCAACACTATCACAAGTGCAAAACGTGTTTTTTCCACACTAATACAAGTGCAAAAGTGGTTTCCTGCACCAACACAAGTGCGAAAAGTGGTTTTTCAACACTAACACAAGTGCGAAAAGTGGTTTTTCAACACTAACACAAGTGCGAAAAGTGGTTTTTCCACACTAATACAAGTGCAAAAGTGGTTTCCTGCACCAACACAAGTGCGAAAAGTGGTTTTTCAACATTAACACAAGTGCAAAAAGTGTTTTTTCCAAACTAATACAAGTGCAAAAGTGGTTTCCTGCACCAACACAAGTGCGAAAAGTGGTTTTTCAACACTAACACAAGTGCGAAAAGTGGTTTTTCGACACTAACACAAGTGCAAAAAGTGTTTTTTCCAAACTAATACAAGTGCAAAAGTGGTTTCCTGCACCAACACAAGTGCGAAAAGTGGTTTTTCAACACTATCACAAGTGCGAAAAGTGGTTTTTCCACACTAATACAAGTGCAAAAGTGGTTTCCTGCACCAACACAAGTGCGAAAAGTGGTTTTTCAACACTAACACAAGTGCGAAAAGTCGTTTTTCAACACTAACACAAGTGTGAAAAGTGGTTTTTCCACACTAATACAAGTGCAAAAGTGGTTTCCTGCTCCAACACAAGGGCGAAAAGTGGTTTTTCAACACTAACACAAGTGCGAAAAGTGGTTTTTCAACACTATCACAAGTGCAAAAAGTGTTTTTTCCACACTAATACAAGTGCAAAAGTGGTTTCCTGCACCAACACAAGTGCGAAAAGTGGTTTTTCAACACTAACACAAGTGCGAAAAGTGGTTTTTCAACACTATCACAAGTGCAAAAAGTGTTTTTTCCACACTAATACAAGTGCAAAAGTGGTTTCCTGCACCAACAGAAGTGCGAAAAGTGGTTTTTCAACACTAACACAAGTGCGAAAAGTGGTTTTTCAACACTAACACAAGTGCGAAAAGTAGTTTTTCCACACTAATACAAGTGCAAAAGTGGTTTCCTGCACCAACACAAGTGCGAAAAGTGGTTTTTCAACAGTAACACAAGTGCGAAAAGTGGTTTTTCAACACTAACACAAGTGCGAAAAGTGGTTTTTCCACACTAATACAAGTGCAAAAGTGGTTTCCTGCACCAACACAAGTGCGAAAAGTGGTTTTTCAACATAACACAAGTGCGAAAAGTGGTTTTTCAACACTATCACAAGTGCAAAAAGTGTTTTTTCCACACTAATACAAGTGCAAAAGTGGTTTCCTGCACCAACACAAGTGCGAAAAGTGGTTTTTCAACACTAACACAAGTGCAAAAAGTGTTTTTTCCACACTAATACAAGTGCAAAAGTGGTTTCCTGCACCAACACAAGTGCGAAAAGTGGTTTTCAACACTAACACAAGTGCGAAAAGTGGTTTTTCAACACTAACACAAGTGCGAAAAGTAGTTTTTCCACACTAATACAAGCGCAAAAGTGGTTTCCTGCACCAACACAAGTGCGAAAAGTGGTTTTTCAACACTAACACAAGTGCAAAAAGTGTTTTTTCAACACTATAACAAGTACAAAAAGTGTTTTTTCCACACTAATACAAGTGCAAAAGTGGTTTCCTGCACCAACACAAGTGCGAAAAGTGGTTTTTCAACACTAACACAAGTGCGAAAAGTAGTTTTTCCACACTAATACAAGTGCAAAAGTGGTTTCCTGCACCAACACAAGTGCGAAAAGTGGTTTTTCAACACTAACACAAGTGCAAAAAGTGTTTTTTCAACACTATCACAAGTGCAAAAAGTGTTTTTTCCACACTAATACAAGTGCAAAAGTGGTTTCCTGCACCAACAGAAGTGCGAAAAGTGGTTTTTCAACACTAACACAAGTGCGAAAAGTGGTTTTTCAACACTATCACAAGTGCAAAAAGTGTTTTTTCCACACTAATACAAGTGCAAAAGTGGTTTCCTGCACCAACACAAGTGCCAAAAGTGTTTTTTCAACACTAACACATGTGCGAAAAGTGGTTTTTCAACACTAACACAAGTGCGAAAAGTGGTTTTTCAACACTATCGCAAGTGCGAAAAGTGGTTTTTCCACACTAATACAAGTGCAAAAGTGGTTTCCTGCACCAACACAAGTGCGAAAGTGGTTTTTCAACACTAACAGAAGTGCGAAAAGTGGTTTCCTTCACTAACACAAGTGCGAAAAGTGGTTTTTCAACACTATCACAAGTGCAAAAAGTGTTTTTTCCACACTAATACAAGTGCAAAAGTGGTTTCCTGCACCAACACAAGTGTGAAAAGTGGTTTTTCAACACTAACACAAGTGCGAAAAGTGGTTTTTCAACACTATCACAAGTGCGAAAAGTGGTTTTTCAACACTAACACAAGTGCGAAAAGTGGTTTTTCAACACTATCACAAGTGCGAAAAGTGGTTTTTCAACACTATCACAAGTGCAAAAAGTGTTTTTCCACACTAATACAAGTGCAAAAGTGGTTTCCTGCACCAACACAAGTGCGAAAAGTGGTTTTTCAACACTAACACAAGTGCGAAAAGTGGTTTTTCAACACTAACACAAGTGCAAAAAGTGGTTTTTCCACACTAATACAAGTGCAAAAGTGGTTTCCTGCACCAACACAAGTGCGAAAAGTGGTTTTTCAACACTAACACAAGTGCGAAAAGTGGTTTTTCAACACTAACACAAGTGCAAAAAGTGTTTTTTCAATACTATCACAAGTGCAAAAAGTGTTTTTTCCAAACTAATACATGTGCAAAAGTGGTTTCCCGCACCAACACAAGTGCGAAAAGTGGTTTTTCAACACTAACACAAGTGCGAAAAGTGGTTTTTCAACACTAACACAAGTGCGAAAAGTGGTTTTTCAACACCATCACAAGTGCGAAAAGTGGTTTTTCCACACTAATACAAGTGCAAAAGTGGTTTCCTGCACCAACACAAGTGCGAAAAGTGGTTTTTCAACACTAACACAAGTGCGAAAAGTGGTTTTTCAACACTAACACAAGTGCGAAAAGTGGTTTTTCCACACTAATACAAGTGCAAAAGTGGTTTCCTGCACCAACACAAGTGCGAAAAGTGGTTTTTCAACATAACACAAGTGCGAAAAGTGGTTTTTCAACACTATCACAAGTGCAAAAAGTGTTTTTTCCACACTAATACAAGTGCAAAAGTGGTTTCCTGCACCAACACAAGTGCGAAAAGTGGTTTTTCAACACTAACACAAGTGCAAAAAGTGTTTTTTCCACACTAATACAAGTGCAAAAGTGGTTTCCTGCACCAACACAAGTGCGAAAAGTGGTTTTTCAACACTAACACAAGTGCGAAAAGTGTTTTTTCAACACTAACACAAGTGCGAAAGTGGTTTCCTGCACCAACACAAGTGCGAAAAGTGGTTTTTCAACACTAACACAAGTGCAAAAAGTGTTTTTTCAACACTATCACAAGTGCAAAAAGTGTTTTTTCCACACTAATACAAGTGCAAAAGTGGTTTCCTGCACCAACACATGTGCGAAAAGTGGTTTTTCAACACTAACACAAGTGCGAAAAGTGGTTTTTCAACACGATCGCAAGTGCAAAAGTGTTTTTTCCACACTAATACAAGTGCAAAAGTGGTTTCCTGCACCAACACAAGTGCCAAAAGTGGTTTTTCAACACTAACACAAGTGCGAACAGTGGTTTTTCAACACTAACACAAGTCCGAAAAGTGGTTTTTCATCACTATCACAAGTGCGAAAAGTGGTTTTTCCACACTAATACAAGTGCAAAAGTGGTTTCCTGCACCAACACCAGTGCGAAAAGTGGTTTTTCAACACTAACACAAGGGCGAAAAGTGGTTTTTCAACACTAACATAAGTGCGAAAAGTGGTTTTTCCACACTAATACAAGTGCATAAGTGGTTTCCTGCACCAACACAAGTGCGAAAAGTAGTTTTTCAACACTAACTCAAGTGCGAAAAGTGGTTTTTCAACACTATCACAAGTGCAAAAAGTGTTTTTTCCACCCTAATACAAGTGCAAAAGTGGATTCCTGCACCAACACAAGTGCGAAAAGTGGTTTTTCAACACTATCACAAGTGCAAAAAGTGTTTTTTCCACACTAATACAAGTGCAAAAGTGGTTTCCTGCACAAACACAAGTGCGAAAAGTGGTTTTTCAACACTAACACAAGTGTGAAAAGTGGTTTTTCAACACTAACACAAGTGCGAAAAGTGGTTTTTCCACACTAATACAAGTGCAAAAGTGGTTTCTTGCACCAACACAAGTGCGAAAAGTGTTTTTTCAACACTAACACAAGTGCGAAAAGTGGTTTTTCAACACTATCACAAGTGCAAAACGTGTTTTTTCCACACTAATACAAGTGCAAAAGTGGTTTCCTGCACCAACACAAGTGCGAAAAGTGGTTTTTCAACACTAACACAAGTGCGAAAAGTGGTTTTTCAACACTAACACAAGTGCGAAAAGTGGTTTTTCCACACTAATACAAGTGCAAAAGTGGTTTCCTGCACCAACACAAGTGCGAAAAGTGGTTTTTCAACATTAACACAAGTGCAAAAAGTGTTTTTTCCAAACTAATACAAGTGCAAAAGTGGTTTCCTGCACCAACACAAGTGCGAAAAGTGGTTTTTCAACACTAACACAAGTGCGAAAAGTGGTTTTTCGACACTAACACAAGTGCAAAAAGTGTTTTTTCCAAACTAATACAAGTGCAAAAGTGGTTTCCTGCACCAACACAAGTGCGAAAAGTGGTTTTTCAACACTAACACAAGTGCGAAAAGTCGTTTTTCAACACTAACACAAGTGTGAAAAGTGGTTTTTCCACACTAATACAAGTGCAAAAGTGGTTTCCTGCTCCAACACAAGGGCGAAAAGTGGTTTTTCAACACTAACACAAGTGCGAAAAGTGGTTTTTCAACACTATCACAAGTGCAAAAAGTGTTTTTTCCACACTAATACAAGTGCAAAAGTGGTTTCCTGCACCAACACAAGTGCGAAAAGTGGTTTTTCAACACTAACACAAGTGCGAAAAGTGGTTTTTCAACACTATCACAAGTGCAAAAAGTGTTTTTCCACACTAATACAAGTGCAAAAGTGGTTTCCTGCACCAACAGAAGTGCGAAAAGTGGTTTTTCAACACTAACACAAGTGCGAAAAGTGGTTTTTCAACACTAACACAAGTGCGAAAAGTAGTTTTTCCACACTAATACAAGTGCAAAAGTGGTTTCCTGCACCAACACAAGTGCGAAAAGTGGTTTTTCAACAGTAACACAAGTGCGAAAAGTGGTTTTTCAACACTAACACAAGTGCGAAAAGTGGTTTTTCCGCACTAATACAAGTGCAAAAGTGGTTTCCTGCACCAACACAAGTGCGAAAAGTGGTTTTTCAACATAACACAAGTGCGAAAAGTGGTTTTTCAACACTATCACAAGTGCAAAAAGTGTTTTTTCCACACTAATACAAGTGCAAAAGTGGTTTCCTGCACCAACACAAGTGCGAAAAGTGGTTTTTCAACACTAACACAAGTGCAAAAAGTGTTTTTTCCACACTAATACAAGTGCAAAAGTGGTTTCCTGCACCAACACAAGTGCGAAAAGTGGTTTTTCAACACTAACACAAGTGCGAAAAGTGGTTTTTCAACACTAACACAAGTGCGAAAAGTAGTTTTTCCACACTAATACAAGCGCAAAAGTGGTTTCCTGCACCAACACAAGTGCGAAAAGTGGTTTTTCAACACTAACACAAGTGCAAAAAGTGTTTTTTCAACACTATAACAAGTACAAAAAGTGTTTTTTCCACACTAATACAAGTGCAAAAGTGGTTTCCTGCACCAACACAAGTGCGAAAAGTGGTTTTTCAACACTAACACAAGTGCGAAAAGTAGTTTTTCCACACTAATACAAGTGCAAAAGTGGTTTCCTGCACCAACACAAGTGCGAAAAGTGGTTTTTCAACACTAACACAAGTGCAAAAAGTGTTTTTTCAACACTATCACAAGTGCAAAAAGTGTTTTTTCCACACTAATACAAGTGCAAAAGTGGTTTCCTGCACCAACACAAGTGCGAAAAGTGGTTTTTCCACACTAATACAAGTGCAAAAGTGGTTTCCTGCACCAACACAAGTGCGAAAAGTGGTTTTTCAACACTAACACAAGTGCGAAAAGTGGTTTTTCAACACTAACACAAGTGCGAAAAGTGGTTTTTCCACACTAATACAAGTGCAAAAGTGGTTTCCTGCACCAACACAAGTGCGAAAAGTGGTTTTTCAACATAACACAAGTGCGAAAAGTGGTTTTTCAACACTATCACAAGTGCAAAAAGTGTTTTTTCCACACTAATACAAGTGCAAAAGTGGTTTCCTGCACCAACACAAGTGCGAAAAGTGGTTTTTCAACACTAACACAAGTGCAAAAAGTGTTTTTTCCACACTAATACAAGTGCAAAAGTGGTTTCCTGCACCAACACAAGTGCGAAAAGTGGTTTTTCAACACTAACACAAGTGCGAAAAGTGGTTTTTCAACACTAACACAAGTGCGAAAGTGGTTTCCTGCACCAACACAAGTGCGAAAAGTGGTTTTTCAACACTAACACAAGTGCAAAAAGTGTTTTTTCAACACTATCACAAGTGCAAAAAGTGTTTTTTCCACACTAATACAAGTGCAAAAGTGGTTTCCTGCACCAACACATGTGCGAAAAGTGGTTTTTCAACACTAACACAAGTGCGAAAAGTGGTTTTTCAACACGATCGCAAGTGCAAAAGTGTTTTTTCCACACTAATACAAGTGCAAAAGTGGTTTCCTGCACCAACACAAGTGCCAAAAGTGGTTTTTCAACACTAACACAAGTGCGAACAGTGGTTTTTCAACACTAACACAAGTCCGAAAAGTGGTTTTTCATCACTATCACAAGTGCGAAAAGTGGTTTTTCCACACTAATACAAGTGCAAAAGTGGTTTCCTGCACCAACACCAGTGCGAAAAGTGGTTTTTCAACACTAACACAAGGGCGAAAAGTGGTTTTTCAACACTAACATAAGTGCGAAAAGTGGTTTTTCCACACTAATACAAGTGCATAAGTGGTTTCCTGCACCAACACAAGTGCGAAAAGTGTTTTTTCCACCCTAATACAAGTGCAAAAGTGGATTCCTGCACCAACACAAGTGCGAAAAGTGGTTTTTCAACACTATCACAAGTGCAAAAAGTGTTTTTTCCACACTAATACAAGTGCAAAAGTGGTTTCCTGCACAAACACAAGTGCGAAAAGTGGTTTTTCAACACTAACACAAGTGTGAAAAGTGGTTTTTCAACACTAACACAAGTGCGAAAAGTGGTTTTTCCACACTAATACAAGTGCAAAAGTGGTTTCTTGCACCAACACAAGTGCGAAAAGTGTTTTTTCAACACTAACACAAGTGCGAAAAGTGGTTTTTCAACACTATCACAAGTGCAAAACGTGTTTTTTCCACACTAATACAAGTGCAAAAGTGGTTTCCTGCACCAACACAAGTGCGAAAAGTGGTTTTTCAACACTAACACAAGTGCGAAAAGTGGTTTTTCAACACTAACACAAGTGCGAAAAGTGGTTTTTCCACACTAATACAAGTGCAAAAGTGGTTTCCTGCACCAACACAAGTGCGAAAAGTGGTTTTTCAACATTAACACAAGTGCAAAAAGTGTTTTTTCCAAACTAATACAAGTGCAAAAGTGGTTTCCTGCACCAACACAAGTGCGAAAAGTGGTTTTTCAACACTAACACAAGTGCGAAAAGTGGTTTTTCGACACTAACACAAGTGCAAAAAGTGTTTTTTCCAAACTAATACAAGTGCAAAAGTGGTTTCCTGCACCAACACAAGTGCGAAAAGTGGTTTTTCAACACTATCACAAGTGCGAAAAGTGGTTTTTCCACACTAATACAAGTGCAAAAGTGGTTTCCTGCACCAACACAAGTGCGAAAAGTGGTTTTTCAACACTAACACAAGTGCGAAAAGTCGTTTTTCAACACTAACACAAGTGTGAAAAGTGGTTTTTCCACACTAATACAAGTGCAAAAGTGGTTTCCTGCTCCAACACAAGGGCGAAAAGTGGTTTTTCAACACTAACACAAGTGCGAAAAGTGGTTTTTCAACACTATCACAAGTGCAAAAAGTGTTTTTTCCACACTAATACAAGTGCAAAAGTGGTTTCCTGCACCAACACAAGTGCGAAAAGTGGTTTTTCAACACTAACACAAGTGCGAAAAGTGGTTTTTCAACACTATCACAAGTGCAAAAAGTGTTTTTCCACACTAATACAAGTGCAAAAGTGGTTTCCTGCACCAACAGAAGTGCGAAAAGTGGTTTTTCAACACTAACACAAGTGCGAAAAGTGGTTTTTCAACACTAACACAAGTGCGAAAAGTAGTTTTTCCACACTAATACAAGTGCAAAAGTGGTTTCCTGCACCAACACAAGTGCGAAAAGTGGTTTTTCAACAGTAACACAAGTGCGAAAAGTGGTTTTTCAACACTAACACAAGTGCGAAAAGTGGTTTTTCCGCACTAATACAAGTGCAAAAGTGGTTTCCTGCACCAACACAAGTGCGAAAAGTGGTTTTTCAACATAACACAAGTGCGAAAAGTGGTTTTTCAACACTATCACAAGTGCAAAAAGTGTTTTTTCCACACTAATACAAGTGCAAAAGTGGTTTCCTGCACCAACACAAGTGCGAAAAGTGGTTTTTCAACACTAACACAAGTGCAAAAAGTGTTTTTTCCACACTAATACAAGTGCAAAAGTGGTTTCCTGCACCAACACAAGTGCGAAAAGTGGTTTTTCAACACTAACACAAGTGCGAAAAGTGGTTTTTCAACACTAACACAAGTGCGAAAAGTAGTTTTTCCACACTAATACAAGCGCAAAAGTGGTTTCCTGCACCAACACAAGTGCGAAAAGTGGTTTTTCAACACTAACACAAGTGCAAAAAGTGTTTTTTCAACACTATAACAAGTACAAAAAGTGTTTTTTCCACACTAATACAAGTGCAAAAGTGGTTTCCTGCACCAACACAAGTGCGAAAAGTGGTTTTTCAACACTATCACAAGTGCGAAAAGTAGTTTTTCCACACTAATACAAGTGCAAAAGTGGTTTCCTGCACCAACACAAGTGCGAAAAGTGGTTTTTCAACACTAACACAAGTGCAAAGAGTGTTTTTTCAACACTATCACAAGTGCAAAAAGTGTTTTTTCCACACTAATACAAGTGCAAAAGTGGTTTCCTGCACCAACAGAAGTGCGAAAAGTGGTTTTTCAACACTAACACAAGTGCGAAAAGTGGTTTTTCAACACTATCACAAGTGCAAAAAGTGTTTTTTCCACACTAATACAAGTGCAAAAGTGGTTTCCTGCACCAACACAAGTGCCAAAAGTGTTTTTTCAACACTAACACAAGTGCGAAAAGTGGTTTTTCAACACTAACACAAGTGCGAAAAGTGGTTTTTCAACACTATCGCAAGTGCGAAAAGTGGTTTTTCCACACTAATACAAGTGCAAAAGTGGTTTCCTGCACCAACACAAGTGCGAAAGTGGTTTTTCAACACTAACAGAAGTGCGAAAAGTGGTTTCCTTCACTAACACAAGTGCGAAAAGTGGTTTTTCAACACTATCACAAGTGCAAAAAGTGTTTTTTCCACACTAATACAAGTGCAAAAGTGGTTTCCTGCACCAACACAAGTGTGAAAAGTGGTTTTTCAACACTAACACAAGTGCGAAAAGTGGTTTTTCAACACTATCACAAGTGCAAAAAGTGTTTTTTCTACACTAATGTGCAAAAGTGCAAAGTCCAAAAGTGGTTTCCTGCACCAACACAAGTGTCAAAAGTGGTTTTTCAACACTAACACAAGTGCGAAAAGTGGTTTTTCAACACTAACACAAGTGCGAAAAGTGGTTTTTCAACACTATCACAAGTGCGAAAAGTGGTTTTTCAACCCTAACACAAGTGCAAAAAGTGTTTTTTCAACACTATCACAAGTGCAAAAAGTGTTTTTTCCAAACTAATACAAGTGCAAAAGTGGTTTCCTGCACCAACACAAGTGCGAAAAGTGGTTTTTCAACACTAACACAAGTGCGAAAAGTGGATTTTCAACACT
Organism: Myxine glutinosa; assembly: GCF_964187855.1. Taxonomy (NCBI): domain Eukaryota; kingdom Metazoa; phylum Chordata; class Myxini; order Myxiniformes; family Myxinidae; genus Myxine; species Myxine glutinosa. The sequence goes on from NW_027618294.1 coordinate 71,992, forward strand.
AACACAAGTGCGAAAAGTGGTTTTTCCACACTAATACAAGTGCAAAAGTGGTTTCCTGCACCAACACAAGTGCGAAAAGTGGTTTTTCAACACTAACACAAGTGCGAACAGTGGTTTTTCAACACTAACACAAGTCCGAAAAGTGGTTTTTCATCACTATCACAAGTGCGAAAAGTGGTTTTCCCACACTAATACAAGTGCAAAAGTGGTTTCCTGCACCAACACAAGTGCGAAAAGTGGTTTTTCAACACTAACACAAGTGCGAAAAGTGGTTTTTCAACACTATCACAAGTCCAAAAAGTGTTTTTTCCACACTAATACAAGTGCAAAAGTGGTTTCCTGCACCAACACAAGTGCCAAAGTGGTTTTTCAACACTAACACAAGTGCGAAAAGTGGTTTTTCAACACTAACACAAGTGCGAAAAGTGGTTTTTCAACACTATCACAAGTGCGAAAAGTGGTTTTTCAACACTATCACAAGTGCAAAAAGTGTTTTTCCACACTAATACAAGTGCAAAAGTGGTTTCCTGCACCAACACAAGTGCGAAAAGTGGTTTTTCAACACTAACACAAGTGCGAAAAGTGGTTTTTCAACACTAACACAAGTGCGAAAAGTGGTTTTTCCACACTAATACAAGTGCAAAAGTGGTTTTCTGCACCAACACAAGTGCGAAAAGTGGTTTTTCAACACTAACACAAGTGCGAAAAGTGGTTTTTCAACACTAACACAAGTGCGAAAAGTGGTTTTTCCAAACTAATACAAGTGCAAAAGTGGTTTCTTGCACCAACACCAGTGCGAAAAGTGGTTTTTCAACACTAACACAAGTGCGAAAAGTGGTTTTTCAACACTAACACAAGTGCAAAAAGTGTTTTTTCAACACTATCACAAGTGCAAAAAGTGTTTTTTCCAAACTAATACAAGTGCAAAAGTGGTTTCCCGCACCAACACAAGTGCGAAAAGTGGTTTTTCAACACTAACACAAGTGTGAAAAGTGGTTTTTCAACACTAACACAAGTGCGAAAAGTGGTTTTTCAACACCATCACAAGTGCGAAAAGTGGTTTTTCCACACTAATACAAGTGCAAAAGTGGTTTCCTGCACCAACACAAGTGCGAAAAGTGGTTTTTCAACATAACACAAGTGCGAAAAGTGGTTTTTCAACACTATCACAAGTGCAAAAAGTGTTTTTTCCACACTAATACAAGTGCAAAAGTGGTTTCCTGCACCAACACAAGTGCGAAAAGTGGTTTTTCAACACTAACACAAGTGCAAAAAGTGTTTTTTCCACACTAATACAAGTGCAAAAGTGGTTTCCTGCACCAACACAAGTGCGAAAAGTGGTTTTTCAACACTAACACAAGTGCGAAAAGTGGTTTTTCAACACTAACACAAGTGCGAAAAGTAGTTTTTCCACACTAATACAAGCGCAAAAGTGGTTTCCTGCACCAACACAAGTGCGAAAAGTGGTTTTTCAACACTAACACAAGTGCAAAAAGTGTTTTTTCAACACTATAACAAGTACAAAAAGTGTTTTTTCCACACTAATACAAGTGCAAAAGTGGTTTCCTGCACCAACACAAGTGCGAAAAGTGGTTTTTCAACACTAACACAAGTGCGAAAAGTAGTTTTTCCACACTAATACAAGTGCAAAAGTGGTTTCCTGCACCAACACAAGTGCGAAAAGTGGTTTTTCAACACTAACACAAGTGCAAAAATTGTTTTTTCAACACTATCACAAGTGCAAAAAGTGTTTTTTCCACACTAATACAAGTGCAAAAGTGGTTTCCTGCACCAACAGAAGTGCGAAAAGTGGTTTTTCAACACTAACACAAGTGCGAAAAGTGGTTTTTCAACACTATCACAAGTGCAAAAAGTGTTTTTTCCACACTAATACAAGTGCAAAAGTGGTTTCCTGCACCAACACAAGTGCCAAAAGTGTTTTTTCAACACTAACACAAGTGCGAAAAGTGGTTTTTCAACACTAACACAAGTGCGAAAAGTGGTTTTTCAACACTATCGCAAGTGCGAAAAGTGGTTTTTCCACACTAATACAAGTGCAAAAGTGGTTTCCTGCACCAACACAAGTGCGAAAGTGGTTTTTCAACACTAACAGAAGTGCGAAAAGTGGTTTCCTTCACTAACACAAGTGCGAAAAGTGGTTTTTCAACACTATCACAAGTGCAAAAAGTGTTTTTTCCACACTAATACAAGTGCAAAAGTGGTTTCCTGCACCAACACAAGTGTGAAAAGTGGTTTTTCAACACTAACACAAGTGCGAAAAGTGGTTTTTCAACACTATCACAAGTGCAAAAAGTGTTTTTTCCACACTAATACAAGTGCAAAAGTGGTTTCCTGCACCAACACAAGTGCGAAAAGTGGTTTTTCAACACTAACACAAGTGCGAAAAGTGGTTTTTCAACACTAACACAAGTGCGAAAAGTGGTTTTTCCACACTAATACAAGTGCAAAAGTGGTTTCCTGCACCAACACAAGTGCGAAAAGTGGTTTTTCAACATTAACACAAGTGCAAAAAGTGTTTTTTCCAAACTAATACAAGTGCAAAAGTGGTTTCCTGCACCAACACAAGTGCGAAAAGTGGTTTTTCAACACTAACACAAGTGCGAAAAGTGGTTTTTCGACACTAACACAAGTGCAAAAAGTGTTTTTTCCAAACTAATACAAGTGCAAAAGTGGTTTCCTGCACCAACACAAGTGCGAAAAGTGGTTTTTCAACACTATCACAAGTGCGAAAAGTGGTTTTTCCACACTAATACAAGTGCAAAAGTGGTTTCCTGCACCAACACAAGTGCGAAAAGTGGGTTTTCAACACTAACACAAGTGCGAAAAGTCGTTTTTCAACACTAACACAAGTGCGAAAAGTGGTTTTTCCACACTAATACAAGTGCAAAAGTGGTTTCCTGCACCAACACAAGTGCGAAAAGTGGTTTTTCAACAGTAACACAAGTGCGAAAAGTGGTTTTTCAACACTAACACAAGTGCGAAAAGTGGTTTTTCCACACTAATACAAGTGCAAAAGTGGTTTCCTGCACCAACACAAGTGCGAAAAGTGGTTTTTCAACATAACACAAGTGCGAAAAGTGGTTTTTCAACACTATCACAAGTGCAAAAAGTGTTTTTTCCACACTAATACAAGTGCAAAAGTGGTTTCCTGCACCAACACAAGTGCGAAAAGTGGTTTTTCAACACTAACACAAGTGCAAAAAGTGTTTTTTCCACACTAATACAAGTGCAAAAGTGGTTTCCTGCACCAACACAAGTGCGAAAAGTGGTTTTCAACACTAACACAAGTGCGAAAAGTGGTTTTTCAACACTAACACAAGTGCGAAAAGTAGTTTTTCCACACTAATACAAGCGCAAAAGTGGTTTCCTGCACCAACACAAGTGCGAAAAGTGGTTTTTCAACACTAACACAAGTGCAAAAAGTGTTTTTTCAACACTATAACAAGTACAAAAAGTGTTTTTTCCACACTAATACAAGTGCAAAAGTGGTTTCCTGCACCAACACAAGTGCGAAAAGTGGTTTTTCAACACTAACACAAGTGCGAAAAGTAGTTTTTCCACACTAATACAAGTGCAAAAGTGGTTTCCTGCACCAACACAAGTGCGAAAAGTGGTTTTTCAACACTAACACAAGTGCAAAAAGTGTTTTTTCAACACTATCACAAGTGCAAAAAGTGTTTTTTCCACACTAATACAAGTGCAAAAGTGGTTTCCTGCACCAACAGAAGTGTGAAAAGTGGTTTTTCAACACTAACACAAGTGCGAAAAGTGGTTTTTCAACACTATCACAAGTGCAAAAAGTGTTTTTTCCACACTAATACAAGTGCAAAAGTGGTTTCCTGCACCAACACAAGTGCCAAAAGTGTTTTTTCAACACTAACACATGTGCGAAAAGTGGTTTTTCAACACTAACACAAGTGCGAAAAGTGGTTTTTCAACACTATCGCAAGTGCGAAAAGTGGTTTTTCCACACTAATACAAGTGCAAAAGTGGTTTCCTGCACCAACACAAGTGCGAAAGTGGTTTTTCAACACTAACAGAAGTGCGAAAAGTGGTTTCCTTCACTAACACAAGTGCGAAAAGTGGTTTTTCAACACTATCACAAGTGCAAAAAGTGTTTTTTCCACACTAATACAAGTGCAAAAGTGGTTTCCTGCACCAACACAAGTGTGAAAAGTGGTTTTTCAACACTAACACAAGTGCGAAAAGTGGTTTTTCAACACTATCACAAGTGCGAAAAGTGGTTTTTCAACACTAACACAAGTGCGAAAAGTGGTTTTTCAACACTATCACAAGTGCGAAAAGTGGTTTTTCAACACTATCACAAGTGCAAAAAGTGTTTTTCCACACTAATACAAGTGCAAAAGTGGTTTCCTGCACCAACACAAGTGCGAAAAGTGGTTTTTCAACACTAACACAAGTGCGAAAAGTGGTTTTTCAACACTAACACAAGTGCAAAAAGTGGTTTTTCCACACTAATACAAGTGCAAAAGTGGTTTCCTGCACCAACACAAGTGCGAAAAGTGGTTTTTCAACACTAACACAAGTGCGAAAAGTGGTTTTTCAACACTAACACAAGTGCGAAAAGTGGTTTTTCCAAACTAATACAAGTGCAAAAGTGGTTTCTTGCACCAACACCAGTGCGAAAAGTGGTTTTTCAACACTAACACAAGTGCGAAAAGTGGTTTTTCAACACTAACACAAGTGCAAAAAGTGTTTTTTCAACACTATCACAAGTGCAAAAAGTGTTTTTTCCAAACTAATACATGTGCAAAAGTGGTTTCCCGCACACCAACACAAGTGCGAAAAGTGGTTTTCAACACTAACACAAGTGCGAAAAGTGGTTTTTTCAACACTAACACAAGTGCGAAAAGTGGTTTTTCAACACCATCACAAGTGCGAAAAGTGGTTTTTCCACACTAATACAAGTGCAAAAGTGGTTTCCTGCACCAACACAAGTGCGAAAAGTGGTTTTTCAACACTAACACAAGTGCGAAAAGTGGTTTTTCAACACTAACACAAGTGCGAAAAGTGGTTTTTTCCACACTAATACAAGTGCAAAAGTGGTTTCCTGCACCAACACAAGTGCGAAAAGTGGTTTTTCAACATAACACAAGTGCGAAAAGTGGTTTTTCAACACTATCACAAGTGCAAAAAAGTGTTTTTTCCACACTAATACAAGTGCAAAAGTGGTTTCCTGCACCAACACAAGTGCGAAAAGTGGTTTTTCAACACTAACACAAGTGCAAAAAGTGTTTTTTTCCACACTAATACAAGTGCAAAAGTGCAAAAGTGGTTTCCTGCACCAACACAAGTGCGAAAAGTGGTTTTTCAACACTAACACAAGTGCGAAAAGTGGTTTTTCAACACTAACACAAGTGCGAAAAGTAGTTTTTCCACACTAATACAAGCGCAAAAGTGGTTTCCTGCACCAACACAAGTGCGAAAAGTGGTTTTTCAACACTAACACAAGTGCAAAAAGTGTTTTTTTCAACACTATAACAAGTGCAAAAAGTGTTTTTTTCCACACTAATACAAGTGCAAAAGTGGTTTCCTGCACCAACACAAGTGCGAAAAGTGGTTTTTCAACACTAACACAAGTGCGAAAAGTAGTTTTTCCACACTAATACAAGTGAAAAAGTGGTTTCCTGCACCAACACAAGTGCGAAAAGTGGTTTTTCAACACTAACACAAGTGCAAAAAGTGTTTTTTCAACACTTATCACAAGTGCAAAAAGTGTTTTTTCCACACTAATACAAGTGCAAAAGTGGTTTCCTGCACCAACACATGTGCGAAAAGTGGTTTTTCAACACTAACACAAGTGCGAAAAGTGGTTTTTCAACACGATCGCAAGTGCAAAAGTGTTTTTTCCACACTAATACAAGTGCAAAAGTGGTTTCCTGCACCAACACAAAGTGCCAAAAGTGGTTTTTCAACACTAACACAAGTGCGGAACAGTGGTTTTTTCAACACTAACACAAGTGCGAAAAGTGGTTTTTCATCACTATCACAAGTGCGAAAAGTGGTTTTTCCACACTAAT
>NW_027618295.1:0-78012 GCF_964187855.1 Myxine glutinosa
AATTATGATGAAAAGTCGACAATTAAAGTATTAAATGCGAATATTATACATAAGATAACACGGATATTCTTCTGAACATTTCATTGGTTGTTGTGTTATTATGAATCTGACTACGGTGGCCGTTTTTGCTAACACAACGAAGAACCTCTCTTAATCGCTTGCTCCACTTGCTGAGTGGCTCGGCCATCGGCATGCCAAGCGGTTGATATGGAACGTTTGGCTTGGAAAGCGATAGCAAGCCGCTTGCTAATGGAACAGCCCTGGTGAGTGACTGATGACTGATGACTAGACTACGGATTTTTATGTTAAGAAAATAGGCCTTTTATGTTTTGAAAAGCGGAATTTTTTTTTTTTATGTGAAAAAATCCCGAAATATTTTTTTCCCCCGTTTTATTCATTTTTTATTATTACCAAGTTTTTCAGAAATCAGTCAAAAAAAAGAACAAAAAATGGTAAGCTTTTTCCTGCACAACATTAAGCACTCTGGGCTAGTAAATAGGTAAAAAATGACGTTCAGGTACCTTTATTGCAACCGCATTGTTTGATAAGTAGAGGACTAGAAGAAATTGACAAGACCCTTTTAGGAACTGTTAAAGTAGGTGTTTGAAATCATTATCTTGGTAATGTTCTCCTTGGTGAGGTGGTGTCGGCGGTCGGTGAGGACGTTTCTGTAGACGGAGAAGGACCTTTCCACGTCGACGCTGACGATGGGGCAGTACCTCAAGAGGGGGATGTCAGCAAGCTTGACTCCAGCCGGCACACCAACCTCAGATCCGTGCTGATCTCCATCCAGGATCAAAGCCACTGTCCTCAGCACACCAATGTCGGGATTGCGCTGCAGCACCGCCTTGAACTTGGTGAGCAGGATCTCCTTACGGCAGCCTCGGATCTTTTCGAGCTCCTCCTTGGCCTGATCAAGGAGCTGGAAGGCCTTGGCCAGCTCCATGCCGGCCTCCTCCAGCTGCTTAAGGATCTTCGGGATGAAAGACACGTGGGCATTTAAGAAGACCAAACTGAGCTTGATGTCCGCCTTTCCGAACAGGTCCTTGGCACTCCGGATTGCCATCGCATCGTCATCGTTCAGCTGGTCCACAATGTCCTTGACGGCCTCGAAGTGCTCGGCGTAAAACACCGCGGCGTCGATCCACGTCGCCCACCGAGTCAGAATGGGCTCCGGGGGGAGAGAAAGATTGGGCTGCTGCTCCTTCCAAAAGACAACACGCGACGGGGCTTTGACGAACACCTTCTTCGTCGTGGCAATCAGGTCGTTGACGTCCTTGAACATTTCTCGGACTGTCTCGCAGACACGGTGGAGCGCGTGGGCAACGCAAGTCACATGCAGCATGTCCGGGAAGAGTTCCTTCAGGGCATGGCCGGCCTTGATCATATAGGCCGCGGCGTCGCTGACGAGGACCTTGAGGCACTCCGGCTTGAAATCAGGCCAAAGATAGCGCAGCGTGTCATTGACTGCGCGCACGATCTCCCCGGAGTTGGTCTTCTCCAGAAACGTGCACTGGACGAGGTGGGGACGAAAGTACCCCTCCTTGGACAAGCGTCCCGCGATGATGTTGCCCACATATCGACCTGCCGAATCGGTCGTCTCGTCGACGGACAGCCAGATGGGCTGCTGTCCGAGGTCGGGACGGATCCCCGCCAAGGCCTCGTCGTAGCACTTGTCGAGGTAGTGCTTTCGAATCCAGCTTTCATCGGGGACCTGGAGAGTGATGTGCTTCTCCAGGAACGACCGGAGGGCAGGGTTTTCCAATTTCGACCATGGGATGCCAGCGGCCAGCATGGCCTGGCACAGCTCCTGAGCCACGACGTCGCACTTGTGCCTCTTTCCGCCACCAAAGTCCTCCATGGTGGCTTGCGTGACCGTCCTCTTCTTCTTCAAGGCCAAGTTGCTCTTGTGGCGGTCTCCTCGGACATGTTGGGCCAGCTCAGACTTCTGCTTCGCCCGGAAAGTCTTTTCACAAGCTCGACAGAAAGCCGTGTCACTCGACACGTACTTGAAGGTGGCCCCATCGCCGCCAGCGTTGGATTCCTTCAGCCACTTGTCACGAAGAGCAGCACTCATCTTGATAGGAGACTTGTTCACACTTTGTGTACACTCTCTCACTGTAGTGCACCGCCTCACTGCTGTACACGCAAGTGGACGCAACGTTTTGTTTTTGAGATCGATCGCAGTTAAAAATTTCGATCGCAGTTAAAGATTTCGAGCGCAGTTAAAAATTTCGAAAAATTCCCTAATTTTTTTTAGCGTTGCCAGACATTTTCGACCAAAAAGGGCATTTTATTTAATTTTTCCCGAAAAAGGGCGAAAAAATTTTTTCTCCGAAAATAGCAAAATACTTTTTTTGCACGCAAAAAAGCCGTTTTATGTGAAAAAATATTTTTTATTCTTTCACATAAAAATCCGATGTGCACTGATGACTGATGAATAAACCGCAAAAGTATTTGCAAGAAGTTGGGAAAATTTGTTCTGAGGTTTCACACGGGTTGTGTGTCGGTGTGTGCTTTTATTGTACTTGTATTACATCCTTTTGTGAACGAAATATTGCCTCTTAAAATACTCTTAAAACGAAATATTTCTGGATAACAAATGCTGAGAAAAAACAAATTGGCCTTCGGTGTCATATATAGCTTCCAGTAGATTCATGAAATATTTATATTTACAAAATTCATCAAACAGCTCTACGTTATACGATTCAACAAGTATAATGCTTCATATGAAAACCTAAACGTGGTTTAATCTTCAGTATTATGTGAGTCGATGAAGTTTTCCCGTAATTTGTGCTTTTCCGATTTGATCGTTTTGTTTCTCACTCCCTGCCCTTGAGGTCGTACTTGGCTGTTTGGAGGAAATTCTTCTTCTTCGACTATGTTCTGCCGTTTGAAATCATCATAACTTCGGTCGTGCCGATGACGATGTCCGTACCGTCGGAATTTCTCCATTTCTGGATGAAATGTGATTAGGCCGCAAACTAGACCGTGTTTCCTAGTTGGCGATTCGAGACAGGAAGTGAGTCTCGGGCGTGAAGTTGCGGGGCTCGTGTGTGCGGTGTGTGCTTGGCTACTTGGCGACTGCACGATCACGACGGCAGCAGAAACGTCGGGACCATTAAACTCCAATTCTCGCACGTAGGTTGTACCTTTTTCTATTCCTTTATGTCCAAGGTGTCGTGTCTTCTATATACGGTTCCTGATGTTACGTGACTCTTGCTTCCCTTGTAAAATTAGCGATTTTGAGGAAATTCGTTTTATATTTTTTTGTTTGATTGTGACCGATCATGTTTGAAAAAAAAAAAAAAAAGCAGCATACAGATTTACACACACACGGACACACATACACAGACGGAAACACATACAGACGGAAACACACACACACACACACGCACACAGACGGAAACACACAGACGGAAACACACACACAGACGGAAACACACACAGACGGAAACACACACACAGACGGAAACACACACACAGACGGAAACACACACATAGACGGAAACACACACACACACACACACACGGACACACATACACAGAAGGAAACACATACAGACGGAAACACACACACACACAGACGGAAACACACACATAGACGGAAACACACACATAGACGGAAACACACACACACGTACACAGGAACGCACACAAAACAAATAGAAACACACACACACACACAGACGGAAACACACACACACGTACACAGAAACGCACACAAAACAAATAGAAACACACACAGACACAGACGGAAACACATACACGCACACGTACACAGAAACGCACACAAAACAAATAGAAACACACACACACACACAGACGGAAACACACACACACACAGACGGAAACACACACACACACACACACAGACGGAAACACACATAGACGGAAACACACACACACACACGGAAACACACACATAGACGGAAACACACACACACGTACACAGGAACGCACACAAAACAAATAGAAACACACACACACACACAGACGGAAACACACACACACGTACACAGAAACGCACACAAAACAAATAGAAACACACACAGACACAGACGGAAACACATACACGCACACGTACACAGAAACGCACACCAAACAAATAGAAACACACACACACACACAGACGGAAACACACACACACACAGACGGAAACACACACACACACACACACACACACACACACACACACACACACAGACGGAAACACACATAGACGGAAACACACACACACACACGGAAACACACACATAGACGGAAACACACACACACACACACACGTACACAGAAACGCACACAAAACAAATAGAAACACACACACACACACAGACGGAAACACACACACACACACAGATGGAAACACACACACACACATAGACGGAAACACACACACGCGGACACACATAGATGGAAACACACACACACACACACACACATAGATGGAAACACACACACACACATAGACGGAAACACACATAGATGGAAACACACACACACACACATAGACGGAAACACACATAGATGGAAACACACACACACACACACACACACACACACACACACACACACACACACACACACACACACACACACACACACACAGATGGAAAAGCTTGGTGCCGGCTTGGGATCCTAGGATCCTGGGTTCGAATCCCGGTCGATCGCTGAATTAACGACTAGGGGGGTTGACTCAGCCTGTCATCCTTCCGAGGTCAGCAAATTGAGTACCAGCTTGCTGGGATGAATGATCCCGGTGGGGTCCAACAAATTACCCAAATGTAAGTGAATGTACCCAAATGTAAGTCGTACTACGTAAAGGAATGTTATTTTATGCAGTAAAACGTTAGGGTGTGCTTCTTCACGTCCAAGAAAACGAATGCGAACAGAATTTTACAAATTTTACCGGCCCGATCGGTGGCAGCCATTTTAGGCCAGGGGGACATAACTCGGTATACATCTGCAGGATTAATGAATCTGTGCTGAAGCGACCAAGGTGGCGGTAAGTTTAACCACATAGGTTGATCCTAGACATTAATGAAGTATAAATATTTGATCAAAGTTACACCCTACTTTATTATTTGTATCAGAATGATGTAGAATATTTACCCAAATGAAAATCCAAAAAATTGACGATTTACCCAAATGAACGGCAACCAGCCAAGATTTACCCAAATGAAGATCATCTCACACGGAACTAGTCACACAAAAAAAAAAACCCCAAAAAAAACCACCTTTAGAGGCCATTTTTCCCCGCAAAGCGGGGGTTGGCCTTTTTCGGGCACCGTGGTTGTTGTTGTTTTTGTTGGTCCCCTTTTTGAAGCAATGTTTTACGGCCGGATGCCCTTCCTGCCGCCAACCCTTTTTGTCGCCTTTTACGACAAACAGGGAATTACCAGTGAACTGGTACTCAATTAGCCGACCTCGGAAGGATGACAGGCTGAGTCAACCCCCCTGGTGTTAATTCAGCGATCGACCGGGATTCGAACCCAGGATCCTAGGATCCTAAACTGGCACCCTAGCCGCTAGCCCAACAGGCTTAAATTTGTGTGAACTAGTCACACAAAGTGAAGTAAATATAAATATTTGATCAAAGCAACACCCTACTTTCTTATTATTTGTATCAGAATGATGTGGAATATTTACCCAACTTAAATTTCTCAAAAATGACAATTTACCCAAATTTACCTAACCCTAACCCGAACAACAACTATAATCTGGTGCAGAAAAAAAATGCACAATGCCCTATGCCCATTGCCCACTGATGGGCCAACCTTCCCTTATGTAGTACGACTTACATTTGGGTACATTGTGCTTTAATTTTTTTTATTTTATTTTTGTACACAAGATCGAGGCTCGTGAAAGAGCTAACATTAATCACACAGAAAGACAAACCGACACAGAAAACATATAACATGGGGAGCGGTAGACAAGATGGGACGAGAGGGGGAGGAACACAAACAACATCTGAGAGCAGGGACATCGAGAGATCTGTGGGAGGGAGAGGGCTTTGGGGGGGGGGAGGCATGGGAAGGGGGGTGGGAGGCATGGGAAGGGGGGTGGGAGAGGTATAAAACATATGGACACTGCCAGGACTTCCAGGAAAGAAGTTGGAATTTCAAACAAGGTGGATCTGGGGTGAATTAGTGGGGGTAGAAAAGATCAAGGTTTTGGATGGGGAAAGATAAGAGACGGTGGTGAACAGCTGTTTTAAAGACCTGGAGGGAGGAGTGGGATTGAAGGGAGTGTGGGAGTTTGTTCCAGAGGTGGGAGAAAAGAGGAATGAAAGAGTGAAGGTGAGCAGAGAGCCGAGATTTCGGCAGTTTAACCATCAGAGGGTTGCTGGCAGATCTTGTGCGACCTGTAGGAATATTTGGGGGACAAAGCACAGATCTGGGGGAGCAAGGCCGGAGAGGAGTCGGTAGAAGACAGAAAGACCACCTACCTGTCTGCGGTGAGTGAGTGAAAGGCCCTCGGAGATAGCTTCATCACGGGAGATTCCAATGATTCTGAAAGCTTTGGTTTCAACAGTGTGAAGCCGAGCTAGGTGTGAGGCAGGAGCACCGGCCCATAGGGGAGAACAGTATTCCATTGAGCTGCGGGTGAAAGCCTTGTATGTGGTGAGGAGCTCAGGTGTGCCGAGGAAGGACTTCGCACGATGAAAGGATGCCCAGTCGGCGACTGGCTTTGGAGGCCAGCTTGGAAATGTGGTTTTCCCAAGAAAGATCATGGCAGATAGTGAGACCCAAAAGCTTGAGCGACAGAACTTCTTGGAGAGGATTGTTGAGAAAGTAGATGGGAGGTTTGTCCAGTCGATCTTTTCGGAGAGACATAGTAAGAGTGTGAGATTTGTCAGGATTGAAAGACATGTTCCACTTGTTTGACCAGTCTGTGATTTTGTCCAGGTCTTCAGAGAGTGAGGAGGCTGCAGACTGCCGATCTGAGGGAAGAGGAATGGAGCGGCAGAGAGTGGAGTCATCAGCAAAGAGATAGAGAGGATTTTCCAGAGAGTCGGAGAGATCATTGATGAAGACCAGAAAAAGCACAGGGCCCAGAACACTGCCTTGGGGAACTCCAGCCTGAACAGGAAGGGGAGATGAGAGAAATCCACTCAGGGCCACACGTTGTCTACGACCAGAGAGGAAGTCCGCAAGCCATGCATGGAGATTTCCATGGATACCATAGGAGGAGAGTTTGGTGAGCAGAGCTGGGTGCCAGACCGTATCGAAGGCACATGATATGTCAAGGGAGACGGCTCTGATTTCCTGTTTGGCATTGAGGACCTCCATCCATTGTTGAGACAGCAGAAGCAGCATGTCCAGAGTAGAATGACCTGGTCTGAATCCAAATTGATGATCGGAGATCAAGCCATTGGAGAAGAGGAAGGATTTGATATCCGAAGCAATGATGGATTCCATGACTTTGCTGATAATTGGGAGCAGGCTGATTGGTCTGTAGTTGCAAGGATCTGTTTTTGCACCTTTTTTGTGCAAAGCGGTAATGTTTGCTGATTTCCAGGATGCTGGCAGATGACCTTGAGCAAAAGAGAGGGTGAAAAGAACAGAGAGAGGGTGAGATAGAGCCGCAGACCAGGATTTTAGGACCCGTGGGCTGATGCCGTCTGGTCCAGTTGCAGAATCAGAGTCGAGGTTTGAAAAAAAACTCCACCTTGTCAGGAGAGAAGGACACAGAGTCCAGGAGCAGTTGGGTTCGACTGGGTAAGGTGGGAACAGAGAGAGATGGGTTTGGGACACAAGATTTTGAGGCAAACACAGAGTTTGGGTGAATCAGTGAATTTGGGTAAATTCACTTACATTTGGGTAATTCGTCAGACCGATCCCCGGTGTGTACCCCGATTTAGAATAGGTACACTATCCCTGCATGTCGTGAAAATGGCTCAAGGGTTGGCGTCAGGAAGGGCATCCGGCCATAAAAACATTGCCTCAAAAAGGCAACCATGATGATTGTTATGGGGCCTGCAAGGCTAACCCCCGCTCTAGCAGGGCAAATGGCCTTACAAACACACACACACACACACACACACACACACACACACACACACACACACACACACACACACACACACACACACACACAGACGGAATCAAACGGAAACACACACACACACACACAGGACAGAATCAAACACACACACACACAGACTCAAACACACACACACACACATACAGAAACACATACATACGCACACAGCCAGAAACACACACACACACACACACACACACACACACACACACAGACATAATCAAACACACACACACAGACAAACACATACTGACAGAAACACACACACAGACGTAATCGAACACACACACAGACAGAAACACACACACACACACACGGACTCAAACACACACACAGGCGGAAACACACACAGACGTAATGAAACACACACACGGACAGACACACACACACACAGAGACTCAAACACACATAAACACATACAGATGGAAACACATACACACACATACAGATGGAAACACACACAAACACACGCACATATAGATGGAAACACACACACATGCAGATGGAAACACATACACACACATACAGATGGAAACACACAGACAGACACACACACACACAGACAGAAACAAACACATACACTGAAACAGACAGAAAATCACACACACACACACACACACACACACACACACACACACACACACACACACACACACACAAACACATACACACATACAGACAGAAACACACACATACAGACGCACATGCAGATGGAAACACATATACACACACATATAGATGGAAACACACACACACATACAGATGGAAACACATACACACACATACAGATGGAAACACATACAGACAGACAGACACACATACAGACAGAAACAAACACACACACACATACTGATGGAAACACACAGACGGACAGACAGACACACATACAGACGTAATCAAACACACACACACGCACACACACGGAAACACGCACACACACACATTTATTCAGTAGCATTTTTATGTTGGAAGATAATTTGGCATTATTATCATATATTGTTTTCAAAAACATTTGGATCACATGCAAAATGTCCTGGTTTTGTGCAGACAGTGTTTCATATTAGAGTACTTTCGGACAGTGTACCTGAGTTACTAAAAACATATAAAATTCATGATTGCTTGTTTGACTTTTCCACCTGTGCCAGGTTCACATCCAATATAGTGCTGATTTGTCCTTTATTTCCTAATGTCTCTGATATTTAATGTAAAAGAACACTGATGTCTCCTAACGCTATTGTCTTGCATATGATTTATGTACACGCTCCTCCATAAGCTTTCATTTAGTGTAGAACAACCAAGCAAAAGTGAATTTGTCCTCGTAGTAACTGTACAAACCTTGAAGGATTTGAAGTGCACCTTGCACAATTCCCAACATACTTGGAGCATGGTACGCTTGTTCATTGTACGACTCTAACCTGTATTCCCACCTTGCCCCATATCCAGTGGAGGGGTATGGCAGGAGTGGGAGGAGGTTCTGGCTCTGCTTCAGGTGCTGGAAGTCCCACTGAAGCAGGTAAACAGGGAACAGCACGGGGTGGAGCAGCTGACAGAGGTCTCGGTCACGCTGTGGACTTTATGTTGTCCAATGCACGGTTGGTGCTCGGTGTTGGTGGAGCGGCTATGCTGGGCATCGCCACCCTCGCCGTCAAGCGGGTGAGCAACTCAGCGATGTGACGAAAGTGAAAACTTACTTTTAAGTTGTCTACTCCATTCCTGACTGGTGTAGTTTGATTCTTGACGGATTAGGATCTGACTGGAAGCCTTTGTCTTGGTGTTTCACATGATCAATTGACTTTGCTTCGCAGAGCATGCACTCCTCTGGGAGATAAGGTGGTCCTGCTTTTTGTTGTTTCTTCGCTTTTTGGTATTGTAGTCACTAGGGTACTTTCTGAAAAGAGTAGGGCATTGTGTGCCAGTCCACCACCCAAAGTACAAGTTCCTGCTGTGAAACTTCTCTCATGAAAGGTGCCATGCACAGGCACCATGATGAGCATTCACAGGCATGAGCGGTGCCATGCACAGACACGAGGTACCATGCACAGGCATGAGCAGTACCATGATGAGCATGCACAGACATGAGTGGTACCATGCACAGGCATGAGCGGTGCCATGCACAGACACGAGGTATCATGCACAGGTATGAGCGGTGCCATGCACAGACACGAGGTGTCATACACAGGCATGAGCAGTACCATGATGAGCATGCACAGACATGAGTGGTGCCATGCACAAGTACGTGCTATGCCCTGCACTGTTACGAGCGGTGCCCTGCACTGGTACGAGCAGTGCCATGCACAGCCACTAGCGTCGCCGTGTGCAGGCACTAGCGTCGCCGTGTGCAGGCACTAGCGTCGCCGTGTGCAGGCACTAGCGTCGCCGTGTGCAGGCACTAGCATTGCCGTGCGCAGGCACGAGCGATGCCATGAACAGGCACGAGTGTTTGCAATGACTCCAGCTCAACACAAACGCACTTCTTTATGGGGTGAAAGTACTGAACTGAGTTGGTTCGATGCAAACTTACATTAATACATCTCAACAAGAATATGAAAACTTAATAGCCAAAAGTAGCATGTACAGAGTGGCTCAAAGTCCCTATGCACGCAGTTAGAATATAGTTAGAATTTATCTGTATGCTCCCCTCCATTCTCCGCACAAATTTTAACTTTTCTACATGTTCTTCTGAACATCCTCTTCCGTGTTGAGAGTTGGAGATCATAAAAGCAGCCCCTGACGGCTGTTTTGAGGTCTTCAACTGTTGTTAGAGTTTTTGTTTTTTTTCACAATTTCACGTTTCATATAATATATTCACACGGAATAGAGCCTGGATGGATGCTGTGAAGAGAAACAGGTTGAGATGGTTTGGTCATGTGTTGAGGAAGGATGAAAGTGACTAGTTGAGAAGAGTGATGGAAATGAATGTAGAAGGAAGTAGAGGACGGGGACGACCGAGAAAGACTTGGCTAAAGAAGGTGGAAAAAGAAATGCGGGCAAGGGGGTTAACAAGGGGAGATGTAGAAAATAGGGCAAAATGGAGAAGATTGTCATGGGGCCCGCAAGGCTAACCCCCGCTCTAGCAGGGAAAATGGCCTTAAAATGCCTGTTATTGTTTTGTTGTACAATGCCCCAAAGCGGGTTGTCGCATGTTGTTAAGTCCGGACTTCGAGGAGGCCACACTATCTCAGATCCATGTCCAATCCATTGTCCACTGAATTTGTCAGCGAGATATTGTCCTACTGCGAGAGCATAATGTGCTGTTGCACCATCTTGTTGCAGGACAGCTGGTGCCTCGAGACCTCTCTCTCACGCAGTTGTGGAACAAACCACGTCTGAAGCATGTTCAAATAAGCAGTGTGATTGACACTTGTATCAAAAAAAGATGGCCCTATCAAGTGATCTTCTGAAATTTCTGCCCACATCATGACCTGAGGAGGATGCTGTTCAATTTCCTCATAAAAATGAGGATTTTCTTTGCACCAAAAATAAACATTCCTGGATCGATTGCTGAGGTAAACAGCACAATCATCCGAAAAAAATACGCTTCGTCTTGATTTAATGGTGTGAAATCGCTGCAGAGGTGCCTTGCTCTAAATCAAGTCAAATAAAAGACACTCCATGTTGAAAAAGCCTTCTTATCCCATGCCCGCACCATGTCGCACGTACGAGCTGGCTTATCAAACCTCTGCGAAAATCTTGTCCTTATGTCTTCAAAACCTGCTCCTTCTCACACGCGGTCATGAACCCAAACACAAGTAATCAGTCTCTCTTCTATCGTGTACTCACTGGTGTCCGTCATACTGAAGCCGTACCTGGAAAACAAATAAAACAAATAAGTAACAGAGGACATACTATTATCCATAGGGACTTTGTGGCCACTCTGTAGAATGGTGTTTCTGGAGTTTCTTCCTAATGAAAGACCAGGTAAATGTATCTGGAGATTTTATATCATATGAAAAGCAATGTCACATGCACAACAGCACACCAATAGGTGTATAATTTTTATATTTAATTTGTCAGTAGTTACAAGTGTTGCCCAAAAGTAATAGTATAAAACTACAGATATGCGAATGTTGAAGTTCCCTTTGTCAAAGTAGAAACGCATGCTCGATAATATACCCTTGTTTGTGTAAAACTCTCGTACATTCCACACGGCTATAAATGTCCTGTTCCATTTAACGTACGTCCTGCTTGTCCGAAGGTTTACGATCGTGCAGTCAGCGTCCCGAGCAGCCCGCTAAAGCAGGTTCAGACAAGCAGGGCATTGGCTGTTCCATTGCGAGGAGCATGTGAGGAGCCAGCGTGGCTTACCCTTGGGCATGGATCTTCCCTTAGTCGCTCGATGGTGGAGCTATCGCAGGAACGTCCAAGGGAGGAATGCATCGAGCTTCCTCTAAAGAGTAAGCCTTCTTGACCCTCACCCATCAAAGGTCCTTTATCTCCTAATGCCAAAGTGATGCAAAGTGTTGTTAGCTTGTCAATCAGGATGATCCAGCTTGTGTGTTTAGGCTCCAAGGAGTTGAATTTTGAGTGGATCTTACTCTGCACAATGCAATTTTACTTTGCTATTTATTTGTTAGAATAGACCTTCAGGGTCCGAATCCATCCATAACTTTGAGATATCATGCTATATCTTGTTTTTTGCCCTATCTCTCAATTATGAAGAATCACTTAAAAAAAATATAGGATCCAGATCTTCACCAAAATGTAATCGATTTGTCCTTGTTACAAACACAACCTGTCCACCAAGTTTCGTCCAAATCCGTCCATAATCCGTCCAAACAGGGGTGAATACATAACATCCGTCAACCTTTAGGGCGGAGGTAATCAGAGAGGGTGAGAGAAAGAGAGCGCAGGAAGAAGAATGGAAGGTTGAGGGTAAAAATGGCCACCGTCGTATTTTTGTCATGTGGTCACCTTCATGCGGAAACCAAAAGGAGGTTTCATGTTTCCTAAACGTTAGCAACAAATAAGAATAAAAACCTGAACAGGATTTGTGTTTTTATGCCTCTGCCAACGAAGTCGCAGGACGCATTATGCTTTCTGTCTGTCCATCCGTAATAGCTTTTCGTTACTGCGATAACTGAGAATGGCTGAAAGGATCCAAGTCAAACTTGGTGCAGGTATGTATAATTAGGTAATGATGAACTGATTAGATTTTGGGCTCACAAGGTCAAAATGTCAGAGGTCATGTTAGGTAAAAATCCTGTTACCATGATAACTTGTGAACCAGTGATGGAATTTTGACCAAACTTGGTACAAGTATGTATAATGATGCAAGGTTGAACTGTTTAGATTTTGGGGTCAAGAGGTCCAAGGTCAGAGGTCATGTTAGGTAAAGATTCTGTTGGCAGATAAAAATGTGATACTTGAGAACATCTGAATGGATTTGAGTCAAACTTGGTGCAAGTATATACAATGATGTAAGAATGTGGGCCGAGGCATAATCGGTCGACGACGCGACGTCGAAAAATGCCATTCTCGTTTTTATTTTTATATAAATGCATTTATGTGTTCTTTTGATTTGTATGACTTGGCTAATATAAGTCACTCAATTGACTTGCGGGTAGTTTTAGGGTTAAATTATATCGAAGCTTCAGCATTATTTGTGTTTTATTGTGACATTGTCGGATGCACTTTCTATTGCAGGTCCGTCAGTAGATTGCCTGCAAAATGACTCTTCAACTCATTGCATCCAGAGCCAGGTGTCTGAATCGTCTCGGTCAGTACTGACTGGTTCACCCTCCTTACAGGAGCGGCTGTTGTTGTACTGCCACAAACACGTGGATATTCCCCCAGCACATGCGGCACAGGCACGACAGGTACTCACCCTCTCTCGTCTACCGTTTCACTTTTGTAATTGAGGCTCACCTTTATGCTAGCTGTTGCTCATCAAGTCCCTTTGGATCTCATTCACAGGTGGCTTTGGATGTGTGTGGTGAGCTTCGAGCGTTTTTGCGGTCACGTCGGCCCGATCTCCCTTTAGCGGAGCCTAGTTTAGGTGGTGCACTGCACGAGGGTCTGGCAGCTGGCCGTTGCTACCACCTTGCCCTAGCGCTGCCTTTGACCTTAGAGACTCGACTGTGGACAGCTGTGCCAGCTGAAGACACCCTTTTCAGCTGCCCGGGACATTGGTTACTCCGGCGGGACAACACGGAGTATTTTCCACGTGGCGCGAGTGCTTGGGATCGGCTGCTTGTTGGCGGTTATCTTTCCCCTAGCTCTGTCACAGACGTGCTTCGTAATGGCTTATTGGACTCCATGAATTGGCCTGTGATTGGAGCACTGCTTGGCTACGTGGTACGACCAGCACTGCAATCGCACTCAGAACCAGGGTTCTTGGCGCTCGAGGTTTTGTATAGGGACGATACTATGTGGCTAAATGAGCAGCTTAACTCAAAGCTGACATTGGAGATACTGCCACGTGTAGAACTGACTGAAAGTGGTGAGATTGCACCTCCTCCTGGTGTTGGACAAGACAAGGAATCGGAGCGGCGGCGGATTCTCATCGCTCGACCTCCAGGTGGGTCTGGCTCCGAAGCCCTTTGGCGTGAGAGTTTCCGTGCAGCAGAGGTGGCACACCTTGCACAGCTTGACAACACTGACCATGGTTGTCGGAGGATGGCCCTTTGCTTGCTCAAATCAGTGGCACGGGCACACGACACGCTTGCACTGCTCGACTCGGAGATACTGCGCTCGCTCCTGTTGCACGCCAGCGATGAGCCAGTACATTGGGGCAGAACAGCTCTTGCGGAGCGCTTTGTAGAGCTGTTGCAACGACTTGTTGGCTGCTTAGAACGAGGCCTGTTGCCGGCATATTTTTGTCCCCAGAAGAACCTCCTCAAAGGCATAAGTGAAGCACAGCTTGATGAGATGGGCTTCCTCCTATACAGTGCACTTGGCAAGCCAGAGACCCTGCTCAGAGCTTGACTTTGACTACTTTGGTCCTGAATAAATTAATTGCTTGGCAGGAGGTACACTTCTCACTGTGGAATGGTGAATGGAGTGCTGTCTGGCTACGTGAGCCGGCCAGCACTGCAATCGCACTTAGAACCAGGGTTCTGTCTGCCCTTCTCATCGGCTTGTCTTGCTCCGTATTATTCATCGTATGTCAAAGCCTTGGGCAAGTTCCTCTGCTGGACCAACTGAGTGACCACATGACGAGTGCTTGGTCTTATGTAATCATTCATTTGAGGGTGTGTGCAATTCTGCTGCAGAAATTGGCTTTACTATTGGGCAATGTGGAAGCTATAAATTTGTACTCCAAGTCATGATTGTTAACCTGCCCTGCGGTGCCTCTTGCTGGTCTGGGAGGGGAGTCATGTTACCTGGAATGGTTTAACATACAGTTTGGAGCAGGTCCATTTGACTTTGATTTGTGCTGACCGTAAGAAAACAAGAAGATGAAAATAAATAAAGCGGAACAGATTCTTGATTTGCCGATCCTGTTTTACCATCGTTGGGATTTTTATTCCAAACAAGGTATGCATCACCACTCTTCTCCTTATTCGTGGCATAAGCGCCACACCTGCACTGCTCGTACTATACAGCGCTGTTGAAGAATATTGTAATTGTCAACATGTATTTCCTGCCACTAGGATGTGACAAATTGAAGGAAGAGTTGCGTTTTCTACCTCCTGTGGCATGCTTACCTTAATGGAACGGGTTTTGCGTAAATCTGAAAAAGGCAAAGACAATGCACTCGGTAATCTTGGGACAATGTTTGCAGCAATTTCCCTTCCATACTACCGGTCCCTCACTTGATTACGGAGTCGATCTTCCCCTTTTATGGTACCTTGGCTGCTCTTGGTCAACCATGTGCTGATCAGCTTCATCTTCACACTTTGCTATGTGTCACATGCTGATGACATGGCACAGCTGTGACATTACCTGAACAGGGGGAGGAACTGCTTCCCATGTAAATCGAGGTTTGCAGCTGCAGCCCGTGACATGGTGTCCCTGAACAGTATTGCAGAATAATCACTACATGTAAAAATGGTAATAAAAGATATTTTGGGGGTCTGTTTGTGGTTTTTTTTTTGAATTGGGACTGATAGAATGGCCTAGAGGTAAGTACATTCAATGCTACACTGTGTAGCCTGGCTTCGAATCCCGACCCAGGTATAAACTGTCATCTGATGTTTCACGGGCAGGGTGATTCGTCAGGGTGTGCTGTCCCTCGGAGGGACGTTAAACGGGGCCTCCCGTCTGCCGAAATTCGTTGGACGTTGAAGATCCCAGTGTCTGTCGTGAAAAGTAGGTGAGCTATCACTGGCACCATGAACAGAATCCAAAATTCCTGCTCAAACTACTCCAACTAAGGCAAACCACCATGCATGACCCCAAGCCAAGAAATCCAGAGTATAGCACGTCAACGTTTTTAACTGTTATTTGATTGGGCAAGCTGGGCTTCATTGGGGTACATTTAGTCTTTTGATGTGAAGTATGTTCGACATCTCAAACATACCTCAGAAGAATTAGGAACTTCAAAACAAATGATCCTTTGCCTTGCTCAACCTGAGTAGAGCCCAGTTTTACTATTACTGCTTCAAAATGCAAAGGTGTTCAGACTTCAGA
Organism: Myxine glutinosa; assembly: GCF_964187855.1. Lineage (NCBI taxonomy): Eukaryota > Metazoa > Chordata > Myxini > Myxiniformes > Myxinidae > Myxine > Myxine glutinosa. Next base: position 16,618 of record NW_027618295.1, read on the forward strand.
TGCTACAATTTCCTTTTATTTTTCACGATTAGCTGCCTGCCGTACGCAGCCTGTCCCAAAGCAGCTCTTTCCTCATGCCGGTGGTTTTGTGAGCATCTTTCACTGTCCTGGATTTGCTTACTTCGTGTTTAAACGACGGATGCAAAAAAAAAAAAAAATCTCCACCACTTAACACCAATGTTTTATCCTCATCGCACTTTATTTGAAGCTCTGCTTAATCTTGCATTTCCCAGCAGTGTATTAATGAAGAAGCTTGTGTGATTATAATAATGGAAATATTTCACGATCACTTGGTTTGTGTGAATATTCAGTTAAACAAAGGAAAATATTCCATTTGAAGGAAAATTATTCTTTTAAGGGAAGCAATTCAAAACCAATGACTATTCTTGATAATAACAATGTTCTTCATTTCCATCAAACACCTTTAAGGAGCACATAGCTTGGTGAAATTGTCCTGCCTGCCTGATTCTTTGATTGGCTATGTTTATTGCCGACGTCTATCCTTGTAATTCCATGTTTCCGCAGATAAGACACCTGGCTTAACGTCCCTCAGGAGAGAGACACAGCTTATGGCCCCCCAAAAAACCCCACAAATCAGAGTTTTATCCTCAAACAATCTCCATAAGCTCAATAAGAGTGCAGCAGTGGAAAGTGCTGGTAATGGTAAGTATCTAAACACAGTACTCTTCCTCTTTGTATCACCATCTGTAACAGTGCCGCCCTTACGAGCAGCTGATGCTTCTCCTCTGGCTCTTATGCCCGGTCCCGTGTGTCGCCACGAAGGTGTGGTGGGACAATCCAGTCAACCGGATAATACGGTGATGATTCGCCCGGACCTGCGCCGAGAGGTGTTTGTCGCTCTGCAATAAATAAATCATAAATAAGAGTCGTCTTATGGAAACTTGCAACTGCCCCTTTATGAGTTTGGTGTCAGGTGGGCTTACTTGGCTGCACGTAAGGAATGTTGTGCAGATCCAAAATTGTCTGTAATCGCCGCAGTTCTCCTTGTAATGTTATGTATTCCTTTTCACAGAGCATGGGGGAAATATAGTGACAGCTTTTTGCAAATCAGTCTAGTAATTTTGCAAAAAACAATTTATGTTGTATATTGGCATGTGGGGAGGAGGGTCGGGGGTATCAGCGGGGCAAACAGTCGTACTAATGCAGTGAAAATCTGAGTCATAACAAAACTGACTTGTTAACATTTCCATTTCAACGGTTGGCTCACGATGTAGGCAACTCAGACACAAATCCCACTTCCTATCCATGCTTGTCTATTGTCTACAAATGTCCTTGTAATTCTAGCAAATGTACATCTACTCAATGCCTGCATCCTTACAATTTAAGAACACAAGCTTTAAATCAAGGGAAGAATAAGAACCAATATATACCAGAAAGCATCCCAAAACGCAAAGCCCATCAGAGTCCGCTTGTTGCTTGAACTAAACTCGATGAAAACCACAGCTTTAAAAGATTTTTTTTTATTTTATTTATGAATTGGTGTTCTTCACATTCTTATTACTAGGGCATGCCCGTACTATATATATGCCCGTACTATATATCTATCTAAAATTATATCCCCCCCCCTCTATTTACATGAAATGGTTTGGTTCATTCGCAACGCCAAAGCGAACGGCGAACGGCTTGCGAGTACAGTGACAATCCCCCCCCTCTATTTACATGAATGGTTTGGTCCATTCGCAACGACCACAGAACCCCCCCCTCATGCAATGGTTTGGTCCAAAGCGAACGGCTTCCGGAGTTTGGTAAAGCAATCGCCATCGCGTGCACAAACGCGCAGGAAAGCGAATGAATCGCAAATTCGTTTTTATTAGTGATACGAATTGAATTGGGAGAAATTGGGAGATGAATGAATTGGGAGAAATAATGCGCATAAGAAATCGAATTACGTACCGTAATGGCGGTCAGCTCGTAACGCGCTCAGCTCCGCTCGTCTCACATCGGCCACGCCTACGCAACAAAGCGTTCTGTGATTGGATGCCGGAAAGCGTGCTGCCGGACAGTCTTCACTGTCCGGAAGTTCGCAAATCGCAGTTAGGATGAATCGTTTTAATTTAATCGCAGTTTGAATTCGTTTTAAAACATAGTTTAACGGCAACATAGTTTTCCAACGTGAAATAAATGAATACGCTGTCAAATGTGCCGTCCGAGGCAGAGTCTGATCGCCACGTTCGGCACACGTGATAGCTCGCTGCTCTCTGATTGGTTGAATCGTTTTTTGGACATAGCTCGGTAAGTACTTGTCCGATTAATATGAAACCTTGAAAAGGCACATCCTCGGGTCCCCAGCAATATACCTGGCAAGTTTCAAGTATATCGGACCCGTGGTTGTCGAGAAACAGCGGTCACAGACACACAGACACACAGACACACAGACACACAGACACACAGACACACAGAGATTACTGGAATTATAGATAGATAAAGGTTTGTTGAAAATTTGATGACAAGTACAGGTACATTCAAAGTACACCACCCCTATTTCTTTTTGGATACAAGATCGAGGCTCGTGTAAGAGCTAAGAACATTAATCACAAAAAAAAAAAAAAAAAACTGACACAAAAGACATATAATAAAGGGAGTGGGAGACAAGATGGGGAGAGAGAGGGAAGCACACAAGTACAACAGCAGAGAACAGGGAGATCGGTTCATCTGTGGGAGGGAGCATGCTTGGGGGGGAGGAGGCATGGGAAGGGGGTGTGGGGGGGGGGGGGGGTGGGAAAGTTATAAAACACATGGACACTGATAGGACTTCCAGGAAAGAAGTTGGTATTTCAAAAAAGTGGATCTGGGGTGAATTAACGGGGGTAGAAAATATCAAGGTTTTAGATGGGGGAAGATAAGAGATGGTGGTGAACAGCTGTTTTAAAGACCTGGAGGGAGGAGTGGGATTGAAGAGAGTGAGGGAGTTTGTTCCAGAGGTGGGAGTAAAGAGGAGTGAAGGTGAGCAGAGAGTCTTGATTTTGGCAGTTTCACCATAAGAGAGTTGCTGGCAGATCTTATGCGACCTGTAGGAATATTTGGGGGACAGAGGGGGAGCAAGGCCGGAGAGGAGTTGGTAGAAGACAAAGACCACCAAACCTGCCTGTGGTGAGTGAGTGAAAGGCCCTCGGAGTTAGCTTCATTGCAGGAGATTCCAATGATTTGAAAGCTTTGGTTTTTCACACATAAAACATGTTTTATGTTTCAACAGCGTGAAGCCGAGCTAGGTGTGAGGTAGGAGCACCAGCCCAGAGGGGATAACAGTATTCCATTGAGCTGTGGATGAAAGCCTTGTATGTGGTGAGGAGCTCAGGTGTGCCGACGAAGGACTTCGCACGACGGAGGATGCCCAGTCGGCGACTGGCTTTGGAGGCCAGCTTGGAAATGTGGTTTTCCCAGGAAAGATCATGGCAGATAGTGAGACCCAAAGTCTTGAGTGGCAGACCTTCAAGATGATTGTCAGAAAGTAGATTGGAGGGTTGTCCAGTCAGTCTTTTCGAAGAGACGGTGAGAATGTGAGATTTGTCAGGATTGAAAGACATGTTCCATTTGTTTGACCAGTCTTTGTCCAGGTCTGCAGAGAGTGAGGAGGCTGCAGACTGCCGATCTGTGGGATGAGGTATGGAGCGGCAGAGACTGGTCATCAGCAAAGAGATAGAGAGGATTTTCCAGAGTCGGAGAGATCATTGCTGAAGACCAGAAAAAGCACAGGGCCCAGAACACTACCTTGAGGAACTCCAGCCTGAACAGGAAGGGGAGATAAGAGAAATCCATTCAGGGCCACACGTTGATTACGACCAGAGAGGAAGTCCACAGGCCATGCGTGGAGATTTCCATGGATACCATAGGAGGAGAGTTTGGTGAGCATAGCTGGGTGCCAGACCGTATCGAAGGCACGTGATATGTCGAGGGAGACAGCTCTGATTTCCTGTTTGGCATTGAGAACCTCCATACATTGTTGAGACAGCAGAAGCAGCATGTCCAGAGTAGAGTGACCTCGTCTGAATCCAAACTGATGATCCGAGATCAAGCCATTGGAGAAGAGGAAGGATTTGATGTCAGAAGCAATGATGGATTCCATGACCTTGCTGATTATTGGGAGCAGGCTGATTGGTCTGTAGTTGCAAAGATCTGTTTTTGCACCTTTTTTGTGTAAAGCGGTAATGTTGGCTGATTTCCAAGCAGATGGCAGATGACCTTGAGCAAAAGAGAGGGTGAAGCGAACAGAGAGAGGATGACATAGAGGGGCAGAGCAGGATTTTAGGACCCGTGGGCTGATGCCGTCTGGTCCAGTTGCAGAATCAAAGTCAAGATTTGACAAAAACTTCTCCACCTTGTCAGGAGAGAAGGACACAGAGTCTAGGAGCAGCAGGGTACGGTGGGTACAGAGAAAGATGGGTTCGGGACACAAGATTTTGAGGGAAACAGAGTTGAGGCATTCGGCTTTTTCATTTGCGGTGTCAGCTGTGTAGCCGTTTGAGGTGAGGGAGGGAATGGAGGGGGAACAAATACCAGAAACAGATTTGAAAAAGATGCCACCAGGATATGGAGGAGGGAGACAGGTTTGAGAGTTCAGTCTTGATAGTAGAGAGATATTGTTTCCTGGCACTCCTGAGGGTAGACACACACTTGTTCCGAGCTTTGTGAAAGGACCTGAGATTTCCTTCTGTTGGATTAGCCTTCCATGAGGTGAAGGCAAGTTGTTTCATGGCAACTGCCTCACCACAAGCTTCAGTGTACCATGGATGGGAGGAAGGGTATGATAACTGAAGACGAGATGGGATAAATCTGTGCATGAGAGAGAGCAGTTTGCTTTGGAAGAATTCCCAGGAAGAATTGATGTCAGAGGCAGTAGAGATGGGAGACAAGTCCAGATGATTAATGGCTGCTTGAAGACCGTGCCAGTCAGTCTGAGTGAAATGCCAGTCGTCGGCACTGAGGAGGCTCTCTGAAAATGGCCAGAGAGATGTCCATTTTAACAAGCACATGATCAGAAGAACCGATTGGAGCAAAAGAAGAGCAGCAGACATTTGCAGGGAAGTTTGTCATATCCAAGTCTAGAAGAGAAGATACTCCACTGAATGAGATTTGTGTCGGGAAATTCACAGATTGGGTAGTCCCAGTGAGTCGCAGAAGTCCTTTGCTGATGTGCCATGGCTGGTGTGAGAGGAACTCACACCCAGCCAGCTGGCATGATGACAGTTGAAGTCGCCACATATGAGGAAGAGAGAGTTGGGACGAGTGGATAAAGTTGGTCCACGTTAGACAGGGAGATGTAAATTGAGTCATAACTGTTTGGAGGACGGTACAGAACACTTATGAACAAAACATGGGAGTGGAGAGGAAGCCGTACTCCTGGGGGTGGGGTGGAGAGAGGGCAGTGCAAGGAGAGTGAGGAAGAGTGTTTTTGATAAAGCTGGTGTCCATGAGACAGCAGAATAAATGCCAAAATAAATAAATAACCTCCTCAAGCACAGCATTGCCAGGGTGCCTGATACTGCCATGTAACACAGAGACGGTATTGGGTGGGGAGAGGTTACAATACCTGATTAATTGCATCATTAAAATCAATAAATAATTATCGTAAAATAATTTCTTAATCAATTGGCTAATAGCATATCTCAACCACCAGTGATTCATCTGAAGCTGTAACTTTTTGAAAATTAATTAAGTCATTAATCGAAAAAAATTAAATACTGAATTGATAGAACAGTTCATATGAAGGGGTGCCATACATCTGGCAAATAAAATACATTTACTTTTTCATGCAGGTGTATGAATCAAATTGGCTCCCCTTTATATGAACTTTTCTGGAGCATTACTTGGTTCCTCCTCAGAACACAAGGGTAGTAAAAGCATGCACATGAGATTTTTTGAATGTCCCTTCTTTTCTATTGTTTGACATTTTCTAAAAGCAGAAGAAACAGAAGCATTTTCTACATGGAATGTCCCTTCTTTTCTATACTTTGCCACATGGCACATACCCTTATATAAAAGGGGGCCTTTTCTATGCCCCTGGCATTTTACCCAAAAATTAAAGATATACATGAACGTAAAGTATTTTAACTATCATAAAAATATATTAGAGGTGGTTGAGTGAGTTGTGACAAATTATCTCATCAATTATTATATTCAGCTCAACAATTACGCACAAAACATCTCAATAGGTCAGATCACTGTTTGTTCTAAATGGGACAACTTCACATGGAATGGAAAGATGGTGTGGGAATCAAGTGAACAACATTGGTGTTCTATTAGGCCTCTGCAGCCGAAGGCCCAAGTCATGATGTTTTTAGGTTGTCCGTTCGTCCATCATTGGTTTATTTTGTTACTATGCTAACCAGTGAGCCACCGAAGGGATTTCAGCCAAACTTGGCACAAATATGGACTTAGAACAAGTGGTAAAAATGAAGCGATTTGATTTCCGGTTCAAAAGGTCAAAGGTCATGTACCCTTTGAAAAATCATTTTGCAAGCCATAACTCTAGTTTTTGAGGCATCTGATGTTGTCTCTCTTATACTTATCTCCCTCGTGCTCTCTATCAGGTGACGTTTCATAGAGATAAAATGTTATACTGGGTTGACATCTAAATCGCAGGCAGATGCATATCCATCAACACATTTGCGCCAAATTCTACGTGAATTTTCGACTTTTCTTTACGATTCGCAGATCAAATAACATTTTCTCCAATCTGATGTGACACAAATAAACAAACTTTCATAATGTTTGAGGGAAACTGAGAATCGGCATAACAAGGCAACTTCTTTGAGCAAGAGATGGGGTCGTTCATAAAACAAAACAAGGCCCATCCTCTATCTATGTAGTTAACGCAAAAGACAAGACAGCAAACCTGATTACAGGTTTCCAGGATCCTGAACTCCATTGGATTGCCACTCTCAATAAGAGGACGCTGAGCTAGTCCCGCACGTTCAAAAAGATCGTTCAGGCTCTTGGTGTAGTTCTGAAATTATCAAAAGGAGCAGAGGGCAGACCCATGAGGATAAAGTGCACACAGATAGCAAATACGCCAATTATATTCTGCCATAGTAACAGGCTTAAGCCAGAGCTGGAGGTTGGGGGGAAAAGGGGATACCTGCTTGTTGATAACTGAATCATACAGCGCCTGTTCCAGCTGATCCCATTCATTGCGCAGAGATTCGTGGAGTGTAGGGTACACTGACAAAATACACAAATCAAATAAATAAATAGAATGTCAAAACTTAAACATGGAGAGGCAATAAAATAGCACTGTCAGATATTTACAGTCAATGGCTGATAAAAGGGGCAGCGTGTTTAACATGAAGGACAGTGTTTTAAATGCAGCGCAACTCAACAGTACACACCAAGCAGGGCATGAGGATGGCAAACCAGTGGGCTGGAGAATTCCATCGTATAACTGCACGTCGCGGGCTCAGCCACTCGCAGAAGTTTGTTAGCCTCTCCACAAATAAACGACACCTGCAACGGTGTACCTTTTAGTTTGCTATCCTTTGGATGCTTTTATCCATTAAGCACATGGATATAGTCAAATGCAAAATTGACTGGAGAAGCATCGTATAATAATAACAAGGTATAATAATGACAGGATGTGCCACATAGGGTGCACTTACAGTAGATGCATTCACTATGCAAGTAAGCAGTATGGTTTCCTTCAATCATGAACTAACTAGAGCGTTGGCAGGATTGCACAGAGGTAGCACACCTGCCTCTGAGCCGGCTAATCAGGTGTGTTTCTTGGTCCAGCTACAAATAGACAGTCTCGTGGTTTGCAGGGAGAGCGTTTAGTCTGCCAAAATGAGAGGCTAGGGCCCTGCCTGCCAACAATGGTTGCTGGTCGACTTAAATAACCCATGATTTATTTCGTAAATAACATTGCGATTACGAAATTCCTGTCCGAAGCAACAGGGATTATGCCAGGGTTATGCCACACCCGGATTCCTCTCAGGGCAACTTGGGCAGGGCATTGAAAGGCTACACATGAAAAGGCAATGCTGGCCAAAAAAATTATTACTAGATGGTATTCATAGAATACTTACCCCACGCAGTCTTGAGAAAAACTTGGTGTGAGGCAACGCTTGTTACTTAAGGTTTTTTTGAAAACAATTTGATCCAATATGGCTGACAGACCACGTGACTGATGACATCATAAATTTACACTCCCCAATACAATTATTGTTGCGTAGATCACACTCAAGAAATTTCAACTGATTGGACAGCATTCTACTCAACAAATATGACGTCATAACAAAGGTACCGATGATGTCATCATTAACAACACATTCCCCATGCGGAGTTCTTTACAATGGAGCCACGTTTTAATCGTTTCAGATATAGAGGTCCAAGGTTTTTAGGTTTTTTTTACAAGATGGTGCCCATACCATGTGACCTATGATGTCATAATTATAACGAAAAATTCTGCATGGGTGGATGCATACTGTGATGAAGATTTTGTGTCAATCGGACCAACTCTTGCCGAGAAAATGAATTTAAACAAAATGGCGCTCATACCACGTGACGTATGACGTCATAATTAACTAAAAACATATACATGAGTAGACACATACTATGGTAAAAATGTTGTGTCCATCAGACCAACAGTTGCCGAGAAAATGAATTTAAAAAAAAATGCAGACACGCACTTACGTGCCGATCGCTTAACCCCACTTTTCGCTTCGCATGCATAGGGTAGAAATACCTACTGCAGGGTTGGAAAGACGGTAGGGGGCAGTAAATATATAAGAACACTTCTTCTTCCTCATACGTATGCAGCACCAACACTGTGGGGTAGTATCATTGGCTGAGGGTGCAGCTGTGCCGCTGATGCAATGCCCTCTACGTTAGGGCAGGAATTTGTTCATGGTGCCGGCGATAGTTCACCTACTCTTTGTGAAAGACACAATGGGATCTTTGACTGCCATCAATGAATGTCGGCACACAGGACGCCTGTTTAACATCCATCCGAGGGATGGCACACACGTTGATGAATCACTCTGCCTTGTGAAACACCCCGGGATGACAGTTTATAGCTGGGTCAGAATTTGAACCCAGGCTAGACAGCTTGTCGACGAGTGTGCGTACCTCTAGAGTCTAGTCCATCTTGCCAATCGAACAAATTCAGAAAATAGTTTGAGTGGAATAGGGAAGCAAATCTCGAGAACATTTTTACAGCCGAATACAACAAAAATCATGTTGCCCTGTCCACCTGCACAGTTTTCAGACTTACCTGAACTTCCCGGTTCCTCGAGCCACACGAATCCCCTTCCTTCATCAGCATGGCCACGAATGTGAAATTGGAAATGTCCCAACCCTGCCAAACTCTGGTAGTACAAAATGCAGTACACTCGGTCAGTAAGTATTACATTTGTAATATTTGCCAAATTCAAACTCCAAAATCTGATTTTGTAAACAACATGCAAATAAATGACATGTGTAGTCACATGACAAAGACAACGCAATGTAATCCAAAGCTTTTGAAAAAGTCCTCAGAGGCTCACGGTGGTATCGGTGTGCTGATAATTAATTTAGACTGTGTGAAAGCAAGCTCGTTTCATGTTCCCTCCTGAGCACTCAACTCATGGTTCCAGGATCCAAGTTTCAAATGCTAAGTCCCATGTCGTTTTGTCCATTGTCTACCAATATCCTCAATGCAGCTGTGCATACTTTTCCTCCAACTTCCTGTTCGTCCGGTTTTCTTTGTTATCCCTTTACCTTCTACTATTCTGCTCTCCCATTAGGTTTCGCATGTAAAAAAACCACTGCTTTCAAATCTACTATGGTAATCCTACAGTATATAGATGGATGGATGTTATGTGTTTGTTGTTTCTCAGCGACTGCTTATCCGATTGTTAAAATGTATATCGCAGCTTAATACGTCCTTCCTTGGCATTCTAATGACAAAATAAATCATAAAAACAACTTGAACGGCACTCAGTAGAGAGCATACCTCCGCGAGGTGAACAGTTTATGTTTTGTATCCTAGAATAGACCAGAACATCACAATACAGGATCACATTTAATCAAAATATTCCATCCACAACTTTTTGAGATATCCTGCTGTATTTAATTTTGGCCCCATCTCCCAATGGCGAAGAATCACTTTAAAATTATACTAGCCGGATCCGGATCTTCACCAAAATGCAATCGATTCTTCCTCGTCACACACACATGGCCACCAAGTTTCGTCCAAACCCGTCCACAACTTTTTGAGATATCCTGCTGTATTTAATTTTGGCCCTATCTCCCAATGGCGAAGAATCACTTAAAAATTATACTAGCCGGATCCGGATCTTCACCAAAATGGAATCGATTCTTCCTCGTCACACACACATGGCCACCAAGTTTCGTCCAAACCCGTCCACAACTTTTTGAGATATCCTGCTGTATTTAATTTTGGCCCCATCTCCCAATGGCGAAGAATCACTTAAAAATTATACTAGCCGGATCCGGATCTTCACCAAAATGCAATCGATTCTTCCTCGTCACACACACATGGCCACCAAGTTTCGTCCAAACCCGTCCATAACTTTTTGAGATATCCTGCTATATATAGTTTTTGGCCCTATCTCCCAATGGTGAAGAATCGCTTCAAAAATTATACTAGCCGGATCCGAATCTTCACCAAAATGGAGTCGATTCTTCCTCGTCACACACACATGTCCACCAAGTTTCATCCAAACCCGTCCATAACTTTTTGAGATATCCTGCTATATATAGTTTTTGGCCCTATCTCCCAATGGCGAAGAATCACTTAAAAATTATACTAGCCGGATCCGGATCTTCACCAAAATGGAGTCGATTCTTCCTCGTCACACACACATGTCCACCAAGTTTCATCCAAACCCGTCCATAACTTTTTGAGATATCCTGCTATATATAGTTTTTGGCCCTATCTCCCAATGGTGAAGAATCGCTTCAAAAATTATACTAGCCGGATCCGAATCTTCACCAAAATGGAGTCGATTCTTCCTCGTCACACACACATGTCCACCAAGTTTCATCCAAACCCGTCCATAACCTTTTGAGATATCCTGCTATATATAGTTTTTGGCCCTATCTCCCAATGGTGAAGAATCGCTTCAAAAATTATACTAGCTGGATCCGAATCTTCACCAAAATCAAATACTCCATTGGATTAAAGTCTTCATCAATGAATTCAGCTCTAAAACCTGGTGGTGCCTTGCGAAGTATGTCTCTGGTGTATGCTCCCCTTCCATCCCTTCCCTCTCTTTCAAAAGCAACACAGCCGACCACGCTCGTGAGAAGGCTGTATGCCTCAATTCTGTGTTTGCTTCCAAATCTTGTGTCCCCAACCTCTCACTCTCGGTACCCATCCTTCCCTGTCGTACCCAAATACTCCTGGACTCTATGTAGTTTGCACTTGAGAATGTGGAGAAGGTTCTTTCAACCCTCGATTCCGACTCTGCAACTGGACCGGATGGCATCAGTTCACATGTCATAAAAACCTACTTTGCTGGTCTTGCACATCCATCTGTTTGGAAATCCACCAACCTCAAAGCATTACAAAAAAAGTGCAAAAACAGATCCCTTTAAATGAACTACTGACCTATCAGCTTACTTCCAATTTTATCAGCAAGGTCATTGAATCCAGAATCCATCATCGCAGTTGACATAAAATCATCAGTTTGTAGCGGCTACCGCTGGGTTTTCACAATCGCCTTGCACCTATCAAGGACGCGGCGCGATCACCATGCCGGGCTCGTCCAGGACGCCCGGGCAGGCCCGCGCTCAACTTGCCAGGCCTCGGTCGGGACGCTGGGCCACGCCCCCTCTCGCCTTTCCTGGGCAAACGCTCCGGGATAATATGTATATATATTGCTGCCCGATAAACGGGCTTTTGAGAGTGCCTGAGTGTTTGGTTTGATTAAAGCAACTCGGATGAATTCCAGCTTTTTGTCGCGTCCATTCTTCCGATCGACGTGGGAGCCCCAGCTCCTTCATTGGTGACCTACCGACATGGACACGGCAGTCACCCTTAAACTGCCTACCTTCTGGGAGGCTCACGCGGCGGTTTGGTTCGCACAGGCGGATTCCCTGTTCGCCCTGCGAGGCATCACGGCCGACGACACCCGCTTCCACCATGTGGTAGCAGCGCTCGGTTCGACCACCGCGGCCCGCGCCCTGAGCCTCCTCGAGAGCCCACCAGCCGCTGACAAATACGGCGCGATTAAGAAGCTTCTCCTCGACGCTTTCGCCCTCCCATCGGCGGAACGCGCACGGCGCCTGCTCGACCTGCCCGAGCTCGGCGACACGCGCCCTTCCGAGCGAATGGACTACATGCTTTCACTGCTCGGCGAGCACTCTCCGGCATTCCTGTTCCGGGAGCTGTTCCTCCGTCAGCTGCCTAACCCGGTACGCCTCGCCCTGGCAAGCACGACGATCACAGATCCCCGGGCCCTTGTCAGAGAAGCCGACAAGATCTCCGCCGCAGGACAGCGCATCGCAGCGGCGACATGGGACCCACCGCCGTCCGACGCAACACCCATGGCGCCCGAGCACCCGGCACGGTCGACGACCGAACTGCCGACGCAATTGGCGGCCGCTACACCGAGCCGACCACCTCCAGCACGACGACCGGGGCCTCCACCTGACCAAGCGTGGTGTTACTATCATGCCAGGTTCGGACAGAAGGCCCGGACATGCCGACCCCCGTGCACCTTCGGCAGGCCGGGAAACGGCCGGGCCGGCGTTCATTACCAGCCATAAGCGCCGGCCACACGGGCAACTTACTGTTCATCACGGATAAAGCGTCCGGACGGCGCTTCCTGTGCGACACCGGCGCCCAACTGAGCGTCATACCCGCCTCTGACCAGGACAGGCAATCCGCGGTTTGCGGCCCCTCCTTGGTTGCGGCCAACGGATCGACCATCCGCACCTTCGGCCCACGCAACGTCACCCTCTGCTTCGGCGGCCAACGCTTTGCTTGGACGTTTGTAACCGCAAACGTGCCCATGGCTCTGCTAGGCGCCGACTTCCTCTGCGCACACGGACTGCTGGTGGACGTCCAACGGCGTCGTTTAATCAACGCCGAAACCTTCAGCTCCCTGGTATGCACATTGAGCAGCTCCGCGCCGACCGAGCTGGCATGCGCCGTCCCGGCGGCGAACGAGTTTGCTCGCCTGCTCAAGGAGTTCCCGGCCCTCACGCGGCTGACGTTTTCGGCCGTCGCAGTACGGCATGGGATCGAGCACCACATACCAACCACGGGCCCGCCGGTCTACGCCAGGGCCCGCCGCCTCGACCCAGCCAAGCTCGCCGTGGCGAAGGCCGAATTCGAAGCGTTGGAGCACCTCGGCATCGTGCGGCGCTCCGATAGCGCGTGGGCCTCGCCACTGCACATCGTGCCAAAGCCGGGGGGTGGATGGCGCCCGTGTGGCGACTACCGCCGTCTCAATGACGCTACCACCCCCGACAGGTACCCGATCCCACATATCCAAGACTTCTCCGCCCGTCTGGCGGGACGGGTCATTTTTTCGAAAATTGATCTCATACGGGGATATCACCAGGTACCTGTCAGGGCGGCCGACGTCCCTAAAACGGCAGTCATCACGCCGTTCGGCTTATTCGAATTCTTGCGGATGCCGTTTGGTCTCAAGAACGCGGCTCAGGCGTTCCAGCGCTTGATGGACGGCGTGCTGCGTGACCTGCCGTTCCTTTTCGTTTACCTGGACGACATCCTCGTCGCCAGCACGTCCCGGGCCGAGCACCTCCTCCACCTCCGAACACTGTTCGGGCGCCTCAGCGAGCACGGCCTCATCGTCAACCCGGCCAAATGCCACTTCGGCACGACGGCCGTTGATTTTTTGGGCCACCACATCACCAAGAACGGGGCCGTGCCGCTGCCAACCAAGGTCGAGGCCATCACCACGTTCCCGCGTCCCCGCACCATAAAGGCCCTGCAGGAATTCCTGGGAATGGTGAATTTTTATCACCGCTTCGTGCCCCGCGCTGCTCAACTCATGCGGCCCCTCTACGAAGCCCTCCGGGGCAAGCCGGCCAAGCACGACATCGCCTGGTCCGCAGCAATGGATGCGGCCTTCCAAAGCTCAAAGCGGGCCCTCGCCGACGCAACACTGCTCGCTCACCCGGTGCTCAACGCTCCCATCACCCTCACCACGGATGCCTCCGACTACGCGGTGGGCGCCGTACATGAGCAATGGGTGAACGGGGTTTGGCAGCCACTCGCTTTTTTCAGCTGGCAGCTCCGGCCGAACGAGCTCAAATACAGCACGTTTGACCGGGAGCTCCTCGGTCTACACCTCGCCGTCCGCCATTTCCGCCACCTCCTGGAGGGCCGACCTTTCACGGCGTTCGTCGACCACAAGCCGTTGGTTTACGCCATGGCCAAGGTCACGGAGCCGTGGTCGGCCCGCCAACAGCGCCACCTCTCCGCCGTGTCGGAGTTTACCACGGACATCCGGCACGTCGCCGGCAAAAACAACGCCGTGGCCGACTGTCTTTCCCGGGCCAGCGCGAACGCGGTCCACCTGGGCGTGGACTTTGCGCTTATGGCGGCGGACCAAACCACCGACACCACGGTGCAAGCCCTCCGGGCGGCGGACACGGGCCTCCGCCTGGCCGACATCCCCTTCGCGGACACTGTCCTGCTCTGCGACGTCTCCCAAGGCCAGCCTCGCCCCATCGTGCCCGTCACCTGGCAACGCCGCATCTTCGCCTCCCTCCACGGCCTTTCCCACTCGGGCCGGAAAGCTTCCCAGAAGCTGGTGTCGGCGCGATTCGTCTGGCACGGCCTTCGTCGGGACGTCCGCGATTGGACCAGCACCTGCACGGCCTGCCAACGGGCCAAGGTTCACCGACACACCCAGGCCCCGCTGGCACCTTTCACCGTGCCCGAACAACGTTTCGACCACGTCAACGTGGATCTGGTGGGCCCCCTCCCCCCGTCACGGGGGTTCACACACCTGCTCACCATGGTGGACAGGACCACCAGGTGGCCGGAGGCCGTTCCCCTCGTCTCCACCACCACCACCACCACCGCCGACGTGGCGCAGGCTTTCATCGCCACCTGGGTCGCCCGCTTCGGCGCACCGGCGGACATCTCGTCAGACCGCGGACCACAGTTCACCTCCGAGCTGTGGGGCGCGGTCGCCCGCAACCTGGGGGTCAAGCTCCACCGTACTACGGCCTACCACCCCCAAGCAAACGGGTTGTGCGAGCGATTCCACCGCTCCATGAAGGCCGCGCTCATGGCCGGCCTTCAAGACGGCGGTTGGGCCGACCGGCTGCCGTGGGTCCTTTTGGGCCTCCGCACGGCCCCCAAGGAGGACCTCCAGGCATCCACCGCCGAGCTTGTCTATGGCCAGGCGCTACGCGTCCCGGGCGAATTCGTGCCCGACGCTACCAGTCCCTGGTCCGCAGCTCACCAGCGCTCGGACCTCCAGGAGGCCGCCCGACGGTTTGCCCCCGTGCCAACATCCCACCACGGTGACCCCCAGTCCTACGTCCCCCCAGCACTTCGCACAGCGGAGTATGTTTTTGTGCATCACGACGCACATCGGGGGCCACTCCGGCCGCCGTACGACGGGCCCTTCCGGGTGCTGCGACGGGACGACAAGTCGTTCGTCATCGACATCGGCGGCAGGTCGGACCGGATTGCGGTGGACCGCCTCAAGCCGGCGCACGTGGACGTCGACCACCCACCACGGGTGGCCCTTCCGCCGCGGCGAGGCCGCCCCCCATCCACGGTGCCCCCCACTCGACCGCCCACCACCACACCGGACCCCCTCCCACGACCCACCAGGGGTCGCTTCGGCCGGGTCATCAGGACCCCCCTCAAATTGACCCTGCCGGTGAAAGTCGATTCTGGGGGGACGTGTGTAGCGGCTACCGCTGGGTTTTCACAATCGCCTTGCACCTATCAAGGACGCGGAGCGATCACCATGCCGGGCTCGTCCAGGACGCCCGGGCAGGCCCGCGCTCAACTTGCCAGGCCTCGGTCGGGACGCCCGGGCATGCCCGGGCATGCCCGGGCAGGCTCGCCCTCAACTTGCCAGGCCGCAGCCAGGACGCTGGGCCACGCCCCCTCTCGCCTTTCCTGGGCAAACGCTCCGGGATAATATGTATATATATTGCTGCCCGATAAACGGGCTTTTGAGAGTGCCTGAGTGTTTGGTTTGATTAAAGCAACTCGGATGAATTCCAGCTTTTTGTCGCGTCCATTCTTCCGATCGACGTGGGAGCCCCAGCTCCTTCAAGTTAATGTAATTCTTCAATAGCCTCATCTCAGATAAATCAGTTCGGATTCAGACCCGGTCAGTCTCTCTTAGACATGGTGCTCCAACCCTCCCAACAATGGTAGAGGTCCTCAATGCCAGATTTGAGATCAGTGCCGTCTCTCTGGCCATATATGATGCTTTTGATACAGTCTGGCATGCCACCTTGCTCTCCAAACTATCTGCCTATGGCATTCAAGGCCAATGCCACACATGGCTTACTGACTTCCTTTCCCTACTCTCGTAGACAACATGTGGCTGTCAACAGAATCCTTTCATCTTATCTCCCTGTCAAAGCTGGAGTGCCCCAATGCAGTGTTTTTGGCCACACTCCTATTCCTCATTTCATCAATGATCTCTCTGACTCTCTGGAAAATCCCCTTTATGTATTTGCGGATGACCCCACCCTCTGCCATGACATCCCTCATCTTTCAGACAGACAGACTGCACTCGTCAGCTATTTGTCTGTCTTCAGCTATTTTGTCCCTGAACCCTGATGTTTCCCCCCTCTCTCTGCTGTTACTTTTGTTCTGTTGCATCCTGATCCATTATGTGTTCTAGTTCTTCCGTGAGCCTCGTCTCTCTATATAAAAATAAAGTATACCCAGCAGTGCTTGTGCAAGGCTTTACTGCAAAACGAAACCTTAGGCTCAAGTGCAGTGCACCGATACAGGACAGGAGGGTGTACATTACCCGAGGATACCGCTGTATGCATTCCATCTGATTGTTTGCTCGTGCTGCGTGGCGTTGTGGAAAGGACACAATTCATACGTGTAACTGTAAAAACAGCAGAAACCGGAAATTATAATAAAACAAAAGAATGGTTTAATCACAAAAATCGAACAAAACCATGATAGAATAAGAGCATCTAATGGTTTAAAGAAAACCGTGTTAATGGAATCTACAATAAACAATGCATTTTGTTATTTTAAAGTAATTACACATTTAGAAAACCTGAAAGAGATGCTTTTGTTCAAACACATCAAGGATTGTTTTTTGTATTAAAAGGTCTAGGCTCATGGAAAAGCAAGACAACACAGAGAAAAAGCAATGCACTGACAATGAGGCAACAATGCAGATTCGATGAATGAACAAAGAGAGTTAAACAATTTGAGACAAACACTATTAAACGGCACTCTTCGACGTAGACCGATATGCTTCCGCCCATATTATTACATCATTATGCATACTTAGTACCAAGTTCGATTTCAATCCCTTCAGCTGTTCTCAAATATCACATTTTTACCTGACGCCAAAATCTAATCAGTTCACCTTTGCATCATCATATGTGCAGATACAAAGTTTGGTCAAAATCTCTTCACTGGTTCACAAGTTAGCTCGCTAACAAATTTTTTTACCCAAAGGGACCTCTGACCTTTGACCTCTTGATCCCATAATCTAATCAGGTGATGTTTGCATCATTATACATACTTTTACCAAGTTTGGCTTAGATTCCTTCAGCCGTTCTTAAAAGGGAACCTAAACGCAAAAAAAAAATTCTTCTGAAAACCATTAATTACGGTCCACTTTGAAGGAGAAAAATATTTGAATTTTTTTTGCCAATCAGAAAGTGTCTAAAAAAGCGCCAAAAAGTGTCTATTTTCGATTTTGCCAGTGACGTCACACTAAGAACTCACCTTGATCCAAATGGCAGCTTTACATTGTGAACAGTGCATTTTGAGTTTGGATTCAAATACTGATTCCAATGTCATTAGCAACTCTGACGGTTCTCAGTATGTTGGAACTGATCAGTGGTGAAGATGGCGGTGTTAGCAGTGCAGATGAAAATGCCAGTCACATGTTCACTACAGATTGGGAGGTTTTGTTTTTCTGTTCGATTGGCGATTTATCAGGGATTTTGTATTAATTGATAAATCAATTACATTACTCCAGAAGAAATACGGCACAGAAATGGCATGGACACTGCGCAGGCACATTCGAATATCGCCGACCAAATGGGCAACGAATGCTTTGTCCCACCGTCGCAGGCTGACCCGGTGTCTTGTATGCTACAGGATCGTCCCGTTTCATACTTTGCCAGGATGCCATTTGTGTCTGTGGCCGTGCTGTGTCATGGACGTGCGGTGTCATGACCGTGCCGTGTCCGTGCCGATATCCCGTCCCAGCGGAGGGGAGAGGGAGAGGTGTTGGCCTTCCAGCGACCAATCTCACCTCGTCAACATAGGTGTTTGATTCACTGCTCAAATTGCCTGTGTCCATGTGCTGGTAGCTGGGTAGAGATGGGGTTACAGTTTTGTGTGACGGCTATTTCTTCTGCTCAATCGTGGGGATGGCATCCTCTCTCAATCATGGTTGATAACCACAAGATCTAAAGCCATCTCGTTTCATAACAGTGTTCTGCAAAATGTTCCGAGCACAAAATAAAACATTTTGTTGGCCCGATCCACAATCTGGTATTTCGGACAAACCTCGTCCAATTTCTGACAATCCTCGGATCTTTCGGCCATTGGTGTAGCATGAAACCATCTTGGTTTATATTGCTACAACCACCATGGACGCATCGACCCGGAATATTTGTGGAAAATCCAAAATTATTCGCCGTTTGAGTTAAATCCATTATGCAAATTCCTATCTGCCCACTACATCATAAGTTGTTTGAACAGATTAGGTCTGTGTTAAGAAGTAGATTTGTGAAATCATTTGTACCATTTTGTGTTCGGGTTTTTGACGTCGGTGATATTAAAGGGGTTAGTGGGTTGCAGTGGGGACACTGGAGTTGTCTGCTGAATTGTTCTCTTTGCTCTTTTAAACCTTGATAGTTTGATAGGGTTTTTTTTTTTGTTGTACTATGGCTATTGTTTTGCCAGCATTTATCATTACGTGAGCTTTGTGAGCCTTGTTTGTAGTGTGATTTTCCATTTTCTGTGGACAATAAACATTATGATTATTATTAAACTATACCATGATGTAACCCATAGACAGTATGGATATGGCGGTCGACTTTCTGGTGCGACGTCACAGCTAATCGTGAAAAAGAAGATTTCGATTTTAATGACATAATTACCCACTTTATAAATCGGAAAAAGACACATCATATCTATTTTGTAGGGTATCACGGGATTTAGAATAGGTACACCGTATCCCTGCGCATCGTAAGAGCGTGACCAAGGGTTGGCGTCAGGAAGGGCATCCGGCCATAAAAACATTGCCTCAAACAGGGAACCATGATTGTCATGGGGCCCGCAAGGCTAACCCCCACTCTAGCAGGGAAAATGGCCTTAAAACGATCATTCCTTCATTCATCACGGAATAAAGATTAGCATCGAGGTGTTCTGGGTTTCCCTTCAAGTTATGGCGGTAATGAAAACCTATCACGGATGGACAGACGGACAACCCAAAACACAATGCCTTGGACGACTTCGTCGGTGGAGGCATTAACAAAAAAGAGCACAGCTGACAATATAACGTAGAGGTGTGCGTACTGTCTCGCTTGCGTTGGAATTATGACCCAGGTATAAACTTCACCCTGGTGTTTCTGATGTTTCTCATGCAGGGCGAGGCATCAATGTGTGTACTGTCCCTAGGATGGGCATTCAGCCAGACAAGCCAGCACTTGTGGTCGGTGGACATTAAACATGCATTTTAAAACATTTTGTTCAAGGATCTATCTGAACAAAATACAAATTCCCGACACGGTTGAACACTAGGCCTGGCTGGGCTGGTTCTAGAAAGATGGGCCAGAATTGTTCTCCCCATCAGACCACACAAGGTGGGAATAATTGGCGTCTTTGTATTAAAAAAAACTTTAAATTGACAATCACTAATGGATGTCAGCTTTGGCTTTGATATTGTATCACGGATAGATTGACTAAATCAAGCAAACGTGCATTACAATAAATAAATAAATAAATAAATAAATAGAGGATTTTTTACGAACTCACGAGAATTGCGATAATTTATCAATCCTTGATGGCGCGAGATGATGCTCCTATCATTTTAATACACCAACAGCAAGAGGCTTTTGTACTACAATGGACCCAATAAATGGCAGATGTTTGACTGGAACAAATTTCGGAAGGAAGGTAACTCGGGAACAATTCAAAAGCCTTCAGTTACAAAGATAGTTCAGTTATTAGGTCATCGATGTTGCTTACTCCCTCAGTGGTGATTTCATGAAAGAGGAACATGAGATAAGATCATTTTATTCAAAAACAAACTAAACTTGTTTTTGAATACTAGATGGTATACCAGATGGTTTTGAATACAAAAATACTAGATGGTATTCATCGAATACTTACCCAGCGCCGTCGACTTGGTGCAAGCCAACTCTTCTGTTTGTTTTTTTTTCAAGGTTTTTTTTTGTCTTTCTTCGATCCAATATGGCTGTCAAATTACGTGACAGATGACATCATAAATTTACATTCTCCAATATAATTGTTGCGTAGATCACGCTCACGAAATTTCAAACTGATTGGATTAAGCATTGTACTTTTTAACTCAACTGGACTGCCGTCCAGTTGAGGTCATCACAAACTGAACCCTCCGGCGTCCGGCGTCTGTCGTCATCGTCGTGCGTTAACTTTTCGACGTTAACACTCCAGCGTCCACAAATATCAGCCAATTCTGATCAAACTTGACATGCAGCATCCTTACCCCAAGGACCAGGTTGGTATTCCATTGCAGCCCGATCCGTTGAAAAATGGCGGACATAGGCGACCATTTTGTTTTTGGTCATTAAAACGACGTTAACACTCTCGCGTCCACAAATATTAACAGATTTTGATCAAACTTAGAATGTTTAACCCTTACCACACAAGGTAGGTTGCTATTGCATTCCAACCCGATCCATCACAAAATGGCCGCCATAGGCCGCCATATTGTTTTCAGCTCCGAAACGACGTTAAGACTTTAACGTCCACAAATATTTATGGGTTTTGATCAAACTTGGCGTCATACAAGGTTTAATGGGTAATGGTCAGGCTGGCCTGTCTAACATGTCAAATCTCAAATCATGAGATGATCATGAGATGTCAAATCTCTCTGATCTGACAACAGACCTACTTTGAAGTTGTCCAGTCAGTTCAGTTGAGTTCTGCTTCCCTGGAAGCTCTAGTTTAATTGTGACATCATCTTGCTATAATTCACCAAATGTCCGTCCGTCCGTTCGAAGGTACCGCAAAAACGGCTCAACCGATCGCAACGATATTTTGGGTGGGTATTCCTGGGACCCCTGGGAGTAAAATAGGCTATATTGTTTTTCCAAGTTTTCCAAGTTTTCCAATTTTCCAGTTTTTCCAAACACGATGTAATAATATTTACCGATATGAACAGTGATGTGGCTTTTGTTGAAATTCTACAAATAGTTTATTCTACGTACCAGGAGAGTAGATCGACTCCTGACGAACTCTTCCTATATAAACGTGCGGCTCTGAAGTAACATGGCAGCGTGTGCAAAGCGACTGAGAAACAGGTGTAGTGGCCGCTTCCGTGTTACAGATTCGGCGCGCACTCTTCACACATAAACATGCGAATGAGAAAGACGTGTCGCGGCCGCTTCCGTTTTGCAGAATTCAATCTTTTTTCAAAATGGGCGCCATGTACTGTTTAGATTTTGATGATTTGCGTGTGATACGATTCAACGGATGTTTATATGAATCGTTTAAAATAAAAAAGCCTTCAATTTCTGATATTTTGCCTTTTCATTTGGGCCTCCCAATTGAAGCCCTGCCCATAGGGCGGGTACCATTGCTAGTAATTAACTAAGGCATCAATGACGTCCTCGTTAACAACACTTATTCCCAATGCAGAGTTCTTTACAATGAGAAATGTTTCAATTTTTTCCATGGAGAGATTTCGGAGATACAGAGGTCCAAGGTTTTTCGGTTTTCCAAGATGGTACCATGTGATTTGTGACGTCATAATTATCACAATTTTTTTTACATAAGTACACACATACTATGGTGAATGTATCGTGTCAATCGGACCAACAGATGCCAAGAAAGTTAATTTTAAAAATGCAGACACATACACACGCGCTCTATCACTTAACCCGCTTTTCGCTTTGCGAGCTCAGGGTTACAACTTACATCCCAATAGTTAGAGCCCAGCATCGTCCAGCCAGGTGAAACAAATGTGGAGGACCTGAAAGCACAAGTGAAACGATCGTTCAGTATTAACCACCATTCTTCTCACCTGATCACCAACCCTCCCTGAGAACCGAGTTTGCATTCCATGAGAAGCTCATGGAAGAGCTAGATCACAGAACAGGACGCAACAGAACATGAGGAACATCAGAAAGAGAAGGGGGGTGGGGGTGGGGGGGGGGGGGGGTGAGTGACCAACACAAAGCCGATGTAGAAAAAATATATGGAGATGGACAAACAGGGGATGCGTGGGCAGAGGTGGGGTAGGAGAGAATGTAGGGGGTGGATAAGATGGACACAGAATCAAATTCTCAGGAAAACCTGGAAAATCGGGTGCAGAAATGATATCATGGTTTGGGATTGGGGACGATCTGAGATGGTGTCTTGAAGACCTGGAGAGAAGAATAAGATTGAAGAGGATGTGGAAGTTGGTTCCACAGGCAGGAAAACGGGGAACGAAAGAGTGGAGGTGAGCAGTGATCCTGGAAGTTATTTTCATCAATGAGTATGCAGCCCATCGGAGGGGACACGACGCTGACTGTTGCATCTCACGATTGTGGTATTACATGTTCAAATTCCATATGCACGTAGTGTTATCCTCGTAATTCATGGAAAAAAAGTACACCGAGGTCTCCTTAAATACATCCTTCTGTAAGCGTGCACTGATGAGCCTACCACATTGTACAAACACAAAGTCGTGAATATGGTACCGGAATAAGACATTCTATAAAAATAAAATAAAAATACCTGAAAGTTCCATTGGCTTCACTTTTGGAATGAGTTTGGACGGATGTGTAAAAATGTTGTTAAACCTGGAAAAAAATGAAAATTCTAATTGAACTGTCACATGAAAACACAGCATTCACCCCGTGACAGTATTACACCATGCCATTCACCACGTGGCTATTACACCATGGTATGCTTTTCACCTTATTACAGTATTACACCATTCCATTCACCACGTGACAGTATTACACCATGCCATTCACCACGTGACTATTACACCATGCCATTCACCACATGACAGTATTACACCATGCCATTCACCACGTGACTATTACACCATGCCATTCACCACGTGACAGTATTACACCATGCCATTCACCCCATGACAGTATTACACCATGCCATTCACCACGTGACTATTACACCATGGTATGCTTTTCACCTCATTACAGTATTACACCATGCCATTCACCCCGTGACAGTATTACACCATTCCATTCACCCCGTGACAGTATTACACCATGCCATTCACCCCGTGACAGTATTACACCATGCCATTCACCCCGTGACAGTATTACACCATGCCATTCACCCCGTGACAGTATTACACCATTCCATTCACCCCGTGACAGTATTACACCATGCCATTCACCACGTGACAGTATTACACCATGCCATTCACCCCGTGACAGTATTACACCATGCCATTCACCCCGTGACAGTATTACACCATGCCATTCACCCCGTGACAGTATTACACCATGCCATTCACCCCGTGACAGTATTACACCATTCCATTCACCCCGTGACAGTATTACACCATGCCATTCACCCCGTGACAGTATTACACCATGCCATTCACCCCGTGACAGTATTACACCATGCCATTCACCCCGTGACAGTATTACACCATGCCATTCACCACGTGACAGTATTACACCATGCCATTCACCCCATAACAGTATTACACCATGCCATTCACCACATGACAGTATTACACCATGCCATTCACCACGTGACTATTACACCATGCCATTCACCACGTGACAGTATTACACCATTCCATTCACCCCATGACAGTATTACACCATGCCATTCACCACGTGACAGTATTACACCATGCCATTCACCACGTGACTATTACACCATGCCATTCACCACGTGACTATTACACCATGCCATTCACCACGTGACAGTATTACACCATGCCATTCACCCCGTGACTATTACACCATGCCATTCACCACGTGACAGTATTACACCATGCCATTCACCCCGTGACAGTATTACACCATGCCATTCACCACATGACAGTATTACACCATGCCATTCACCACGTGACTATTACACCATGCCATTCACCACGTGACAGTATTACACCATGCCATTCACCACGTGACTATTACACCATGCCATTCACCACGTGACTATTACACCATGCCATTCACCACGTGACAGTATTACACCATGCCATTCACCACGTGGCTATTACACCATGGTATGCTTTTCACCTTATTACAGTATTACACCATTCCATTCACCACGTGACAGTATTACACCATGCCATTCACCACGTGACTATTACACCATGCCATTCACCACATGACAGTATTACACCATGCCATTCACCACGTGACTATTACACCATGCCATTCACCACGTGACAGTATTACACCATGCCATTCACCCCATGACAGTATTACACCATGCCATTCACCACGTGACTATTACACCATGGTATGCTTTTCACCTCATTACAGTATTACACCATGCCATTCACCCCGTGACAGTATTACACCATTCCATTCACCCCGTGACAGTATTACACCATGCCATTCACCCCGTGACAGTATTACACCATGCCATTCACCCCGTGACAGTATTACACCATGCCATTCACCCCGTGACAGTATTACACCATGCCATTCACCCCGTAACAGTATTACACCATGCCATTCACCACGTGACAGTATTACACCATGCCATTCACCACGTGACTATTACACCATGCCATTCACCACGTGACAGTATTACACCATTCCATTCACCCCATGACAGTATTACACCATGCCATTCACCACGTGACAGTATTACACCATGCCATTCACCACGTGACTATTACACCATGCCATTCACCACGTGACTATTACACCATGCCATTCACCACGTGACAGTATTACACCATGCCATTCACCCCGTGACTATTACACCATGCCATTCACCACGTGACAGTATTACACCATGCCATTCACCCCGTGACAGTATTACACCATGCCATTCACCACGTGACAGTATTACACCATGCCATTCACCACGTGACAGTATTACACCATGCCATTCACCACGTGACTATTACACCATGCCATTCACCACGTGACAGTATTACACCATGCCATTCACCACGTGACTATTACACCATGCCATTCACCACGTGACTATTACACCATGCCATTCACCACGTGACAGTATTACACCATGCCATTCACCCCGTGACTATTACACCATGCCATTCACCACGTGACAGTATTACACCATGCCATTCACCCCGTGACAGTATTACACCATGCCATTCACCCCGTGACAGTATTACACCATGCCATTCACCACGTGACAGTATTACACCATGCCATTCACCCCGTGACAGAATTACACCATGCCATTCACCACGTGACTATTACACCATGCCATTCACCATGTGACAGTATTACACCATGCCATTCACCACGTGACAGTATTACACCATGCCATTCACCACGTGACTATTACACCATGCCATTCACCACGTGACAGTATTACACCATGCCATTCACCCCGTGACAGTATTACACCATGCCATTCACCACTTGACTATTACACCATGGTATGCTTTTCACCTCATTCAGTATTACACCATTCCATTCACCCCGTGACAGTATTACACCATGCCATTCACCACGTGACAGTATTACACCATGCCATTCACCACGTAACAATATTACACCATGCTGAGGCACAATACTACTTCTCACCCCATCATGTTAGGCTCGTCCACAATCCTCATCGCAACAGAGTCGCAGCTGCCGTTTGATAAATCTACAAAATGGGTGAAGAGAACATGGATAAGTCAAAATAAAAACAATAGACAAATCTGCGAGGAACCATCGACTTATTACGTAAGCCCAGGGTGGGTTGTGGGGGAGGAGTGGGGTGGGGGTTGGGTGGGTTGTGGGGGAGTGTGGGGGGGTGGGTTGTGGGGGAGTGTGGGGGGGGTGGGTGGGTTGTGGGGGAGTGTGGGGGGGTGGGTGGGTTGTGGGGGAGTGTGGGGGGGTGGGTGGGTTGTGGGGGAGTGTGGGGGGGGTGGGTGGGTTGTGGGGGAGTGTGGGTTGTGGGGGAGTGTGGGGGGGGGGGGGGTAGGTGGACTGTGGGGAAGTGTGGGGGGGGTGGGTTGTGGGGGAGGGTATGTTGCGGGGGAGGGTGGGGGGTGTGGGTTGTGGGGGAAGGTTGGGGGGAGTGGGTTGTGGTGGAGGGTGGGGGGAGTGGGTTGTGGTGGAGGGTGGGGGGTGGGGGTGGGTTGTGGGGGAGGGTGGGGGATGGGTTATGGGGGGTGGAGTGGGTTGTGGGGAAGGGTCTGGAGTGGGTTGTGGGGGAGGGTGGGGGGTGGGTTGTGGGGGATGGTGGGGGGTGGGTTGTGGGGGATGGTGGGGGGTGGGTTGTGGGGGATGGTGGGTTGTGTGTTGCGGGGGAGGGTGGGGGGTGTGTTGCGGGGGAGGGTGGGGGGTGTGTTGCGGGGGAGGGTGGGGGGTGTGTTGCGGGGGAGGGTGGGGGGTGTGTTGTGGGGGTGTGGGTTGTGGGGGAGAAGGGGGAGGTGTGGGTTTTGGGGGAAGGTTGGGGGGAGTGGGTTGTGGTGGGGGGTGGGGTGGGTTGTGGGGGAGGGTGGGGGTGGGTTGTGGGGGAGGGTGTGGGGTGGGTTGTGGAGGAGGGTGGGGGGTGGGTTGTGGGGGAGGGTGGGGGCGGGGGGGTTGTGGGGGAGGGTGGGGGTGGGGGGGTTGTGGGGGAGGGTGGGGGTGGGGTGGGTTGTGGTGGAGGGTGGGGGGGTGGGTTGTGGGGGAGGGTGGGGGGTGGGTTGTGGGGGAGGGTGGGGGTGGGTTGTGGGGGAGGGTGGGGGGTGGGTTATGGGGGAGGGTGGGGGGGTGGGTTGTGGGGGAGGGTGGGGGTGGGTTGTGGGGGAGGGTGGGGGGTGGGTTGTGGGGGAGGGTGGGGGGTGGGTTGTGGGGGAGGGTGGGGGGTGGGTTGTGGGGGAGGGTGTGGGGTGGGTTGTGGGGGAGGGTGTGGGGTGGGTTGTGGGGGAGGGTGTGGGGTGGGTTGTGGGGGAGGGTGGACATTTTACAGTAGAGCACAGACTTTGCGCAAATAATTATTTGATATGAAGTTCATGATTCTGTGTTACTTATCAGGACATGTGAATAAATGTCACAGTTTATTTTTTTTAAGTTTGAGTCAAGCCTTGTCGGTGATAAATCAGGTTCGTACGCATAATATTAATAAACGGCAACGTTATGCATTTCGATACAAGGCCAAGGCTAGACTATCGCTCAATAATATTTCTGAGGAGAAATAGGAAACAGACACCGAATCACTGACAACTCACACAGAGAGATGATGATGATGATGATTGAAACCAAAATAAAAACCCATCTTGCCCTTGGTTCTTCTCTCATTTTTCTCTCATTCATCTCTCACACGAATAGAGAAAGAGATATTGAAACAGACCACTCAGTCTCATGTATTGTAACAACAAAATCAAAGCACAGTGACCGAATTGCACGAACTACAATAAATAAATAAATACATAAAAACACAGACCACTATCTGCGAAATGAATACAGCCGATTCGTCAATGTACAGTAAAAACACAGACTTCTATCCACGAACTGAATACAGCCGATTCGTCAAAGTACAGTCGTCAGCCAAGGAGTACCTCGATTTTCTTCATACAACATCAATAATTCAAGATCCCCCCAAAAAACGACATTTATTGGAATTAAAAATAATTAAATTGTAATAACATTAATGGTAAAAACAGCGATGTGGTAAGCACTTTATTATTTTATATCTTCGACATTCGAACCTTCTTTTTCTCCATTGACGCTGTATGAAGTGGTTTGTAATTTGGGGTTTATTCCATTGCAATTTAGCTCGGGTGGAGAGATTCTTTTTTCCCATTTAGTTGTATCATTAATAAAGCTTCCTCCTGTCTGATCTTTGCAGTGAATTGGACACTGAAAAATCGGAATGTGTGGTTAAAAAAACAGTATTTTTTTTTTTTTTTTTCCTCAGTAGAATAACGTTCTCAAAGCAACCATTAATCGGTGTGTTTAGTTAGCAAGTTTCATGTGAAATGGTCACTAAGTGATTTAAGCATTCAAGCAAGCACTCCATTCAAAACCGTTGATAAAAGGAACGACTGGCTTCGTGGCTTGGCAAGCGCCAGGCACGGAGGTATATAATATGGAGAGCCAATTGGCCACCTCGCAGCATTAGCCGCCGTGAAGCCACCGGAAATAGTCTGGCGGCCATATTGGGAAGCCGATCGTAAGCCTGTCAAAGCAAAGGCGTGGCGCACTGATGATGCAGCTGGAGCGAATTTTAGGACCGCCGACTATTTAATTAATATAGAATACTAATATTTGAACTGATATTCGGGCTCAGAATCCCGTTCTTTAAGGAAATGGTGTTCATTAAGTTTGAAGTTGGTTCTAGACGCATTTTTCCTGGGGAATCCAATGGTTTAGAGCTTGTTTGAAAAAAAAGTGCCCAAAATTACCGCTCGGTGTTCTTTATCGTTCTTCTCATGACCCAATCACCCACTAGTAGGAATAAGAATCCTGACATGTTACACCCCTGTTTAACTCCTGTCTTCACCTTTAACCATTCTGTTGTTTCACCTTGGTCGACGACCGCACATTGAAAGTCTTGGTAAAGGGCTTTTACAAGGTTCACTAATTTTCCAGGTATGCTGTATTTCTTCATTATGACCCAGACTTTCTCTGGGCAAGGAGTCGAAAGCTTTCTAGAAATCTATAAAATTGAGGTACATCGTCGTTTGCCATTCTTTGGCTTGTTCTATAATATTCCTCAATATAAAGATCTGATTTGTTGTCATGTTATATGATGTTACTTAATTCAGTCATTATATTGTAGCTAAGATGTGTATGTTTCTATTACCAAGATGTTAGAAACCACGCAGATATAATGATAACCAGAGTTTATTCTACACTGACATGGGTCAGCAACACATCAACAGTGAGTCAGTCACATAAATGACATGAAACGCTGTCATGTAGTTAACCCACACAATTCACAGTTAACCCACAAAACACACCCACACCATGTAGAGATGAGGTCGCTCTTATATTTCAGCTTGCTCTGGTGTTGCCTCACTGGTGAGCAAACAGGACCAGTTTGCAATATTTTTTCCTGATGCGCTCTTCCTTCATGTCATCATCGAGTGTTCTCACAACATGATGGAAACGTATCTTGCTGTATGATTGTGATACAGAATGTATTAAAGCAAACACATGGTTGCTGTCTGCCTCACAGTCAAACATGTGCCGATCCAAGGAAGCAAATGTAGACCGACCGACCTCAGAAAGGACAGAAGTGGAAATTGCCACTCTTATCCCACTTTCACGAGGCATTTTGCCATTGCTTACAGCCAGGAGCCTCTTGACACAGCGTTCGGTCGCCTCACAGACACGAACAACACTGTGCGAGGGAACTATGAGGCCACCCCTGTTCTTGGTAACAATCAGGCTGTACATTGGTGTGGTTTGCCATTCTTCGTTGTTACTGGTCAATGCAGAAAGACATTGGCTACACTTCAGAGTCTTCCTCACCATCCTCACCACATAGCCGGCAATATAGCCAACACATGACTCTGTAAAGATGGAAAGTTGCTCAAAATTTGGAATATCCGCATAGTCGTGGTCCTCTTTTGCCGGCGATCTCAACTCCAGGTCGTATCGTCTGGCCACCAACATGTCGTGACTCTCGTCAGGCACAGCCTGCTTTGCAACGCACTTGAAGGAAGCCGCATTCAGGATTCTGGTTGAGTCCTGTGCAGAACAGTTCCCACTTGCAGACTTGATGTCATGTCGCATCAAGAGGCGCTTATATGCGGCAACAAACTGCCGGGCCGTTGGGTTATTCCCACTTCCACATGCAATGCGGACCGCTCCAAAGAAAAGTTCAATGTGGTCTTGGCTCATTTTGTACGTGAGCAGGTATCGCAGGGGAGATGAGGCAGGTTTGACATATGTGAAATACAAAATTTTGACACTCTCTATGCAGATCATGAAACCAATGAAGGGGGTTTTCAAACGCGTATTGGTCATAACTTGACCATTCATGTTTTTGATGTTGGACAAGTAACTGTAGGCAGTATCCAGGAATGGCAGGAAAAGTCCTTCTCGTGATGTCATGAGTGGTGCCTTGTAGTTTCGTGCCAATGGATTGCGAGAATTTAGAATGTCAAACAGTTTGTCCAATGTTTCAATGTATTGGCAGGTAGCCTCACTGCCCTGAAATTCTGATAGTTGCAAAGTGTCCCTGCAAAACCGAATTGCATCTGCCACACTAGTGCTCAATGTCTGAGCGGCTGTGTCCACCTTCATGACATTGCTCTTCCACTCGATGTGTTTCCGGGAGAGCTTATTTCCCAGACGCAAGCCTTCCCTCTTCTGCAGATCAAAGAGTGCCTGGATGTATTTCCACGCGATGACTTTTTTGTTGCCATCCTCCATCATTTTCATGGATCCAAGACAGTTTCTTGCAAGTTTAAGCATGTGACATGCATCGAGTACAACACAAATTTTCTTTTCGGGATTTGCTGGGTGGGGAAATGTTGGTTTCACATTCTGCGGCGTGATGTCGGCACCTAGCTCACGTAACATTGTCAAATGAGCGGACGGTCCATCGCAAGTTAAGGAAACCACCTCTGCACCGATATCATGCAATTTTAGTAGACATTGTGTCACCAAATTCGCCTGTTCCTTCCCCGACAATCCATTTATCATAAAGTATGCTACAGGCACTTTCCAACTGTCATTCAGTGCAACCAGCATGAAAACCAGTGCGTTGCTGGCCTGGGGAGCACTGTCATCTTGGACACAATCGGCTTCCCAATATGGCCGCCAAGCAACTTCCGCTAGCTTCAGCCGACAGCCGTCATTGGCTCTCCAGTTTATTATATACCTCCGTGGCGCCAGGTAGCTGTTTAGTAACTGAACACACCCTCACACCATGGCTTATTAAAACTCGACAGAAAAAATAATTTTGATTTTAATAATGAGAAAAATTACGCTATTTCTTCGCTTTTCATTAAACTTTCATGTTACAGTTTTGCTAGACCACACAAAGGTGCAATTATGAGTAACCTTTAAAGGCGGTGTATAGCTACGCGCTGTTTGCTCATAGCCCTCATTTTATTATTATCCCACGTGCTGTTTTCGAGCTAATTTGAAACAAATTTTTATTTTAATAAAAAGGTATAATCATGCCATTAAAAAAACACCAACACAGACACAAATGGTATGAATCTGTATTACCATAAGTATTAGACGAGTTCTCTATGCCTCCTCCGCCGTCTCTTCTTCTCCTTCCTTTATATTCTCGGTCTCCTATAGCTTTAAATATGCTGTGATGCCGCGCACTAAGGGTGATCGGCGGAAACCAGGAGGGTGGAAGGACACCAGGCACCGCCAAAATCGATCAGCGCTCGATAACTTCTCCGCCGAGCTCCAGGAGAGCTTACCCTCAGGTGAAACATTTTACAAGCAGTAACTGTGACGTAGGACTGTTTGGCTCGTCAAGCTTCCACTAAAACAGCTCGATTCAATCTTAACACTAACAGTTTATCATCATCTGATACATCATTCGAGAACGGAGAAGTGTGTGCGTGAGTATATTTATTTGCCTTCAACTTCTATATGCTCTCCTGAGTCCTGAACGAGTTAAACACCTGTTGTCCTCGAGGTGTGCACGTGGACATTTTAGGAATTCCGGACACTAAAATAAATAAATAAATCGTTTTCTCGGTAGTTAAGGGTGGGGGTAGGACCCCAATTATCTGGAGGTAAATATGAATGGCATAGCACCACACCTGGCGGGAGGGGGTATTACAAGTATTATTAAAATGTGAAAATTCTGTGTGAATTAACTCGTTCTTAATTCTGGGAGATTCGTCCCATCCATAAGGACTGGGTCTGCTCGTCCAAGGCTGAAGGCATGACAATAGTGGGGCAGCCATAGGGATAGGCACAGACATCATTAGCGTGAGCGTGATGTGTATATATATATATATATATACAGGTCGACTCCATATGATCAGTGGATACCAGAGATAACGTTACCGTGTGGCAGGTGGTGCTTATCGCTCCCAGCAAGGTGCAGCAGCAGCTGTATGGGACACCTTGCTGGCGGTTCTCCACTGATGATATGAAGGTCGCATAGTGACTGATATATATTGTTGCGGATATGGGACTTGGCCTCCATATCCGCTTGTAAATATTCCCCTATTTCCCCAATACTCCCCAACTATCCCCAATCCCCCATTCCCTAGTCCCATTGTCTGTAAACAACACTCTGTAGAACCGACCTTCCCCTTCTTCCCCCATTAAATGTCGTGCCCAGGTCCACCGCATCTCACGTAGACAACTTTCGGACCTCTTGCTAGTTATTCTTAGTCTATGTCAGTTAAGGACTCGTTTCCATTAATTCTGACTCTTCGTTGCACCAGAATGTGATTGTATGGCACCAGTAGTGAGTTTAGGACCTCCCCATACCTCCTCCCATCTTCCTCATGAAACAATAACAACAACAACAACTACAACCACAGCGGGGGCGGCGCGGCCGCGGTGCGGGGAGTGTGCGTCCTCACACCGGCTTGGTTAGCCGCCATTGCCATGTGCGCCCACGGGGTTACCACGAAGGGGCTGGCTGTCAGCTCCTCGTCAAGGGCGGAGCCCGGTAACCCCCGCACCCAATAAGAAGCAACGGGCCGATTCCAACTGGGGCGGAGCTAACGAGCCGAGGGCGTGTCACTCCCCGCCGGATATACGCAGCCACTTACCGGACGTGACGTCAGATGCGCCCCGAGCTTGGAGAAAGAACGTCACCTTCCGAGCGCTGAGAGACCTCCCTGCATCTTTCGGACCGTGTGGATCCTGTCCCTGAGCCAAGAGTGCACCTTGTGCTGTCCACCGACTACCTGCCTTTCCTTGCCATCAATCCCCGTGTGAGTCAGTCTTGTCCCGTTTATCTGTCGTCTGTCGGGGCTAAGATAAGACCGTGTTTAAGTGCCCACCTTTCTATGCTGTCTCTCTTGTCTTTGTAATCTAACCTTCCGCAATATTATAACCTCCTCCGGAGGTCTTGAGAACCGTACCCCTGGTGTCGTGTCATTTTAAACCCAGCCGTTGTGTCCTTTCCTCAATTGATTTAGCGTAGCGCGACTCGGCCAAGGTTCGAGTATAATCGGGTAACTTGTGCGAACACGGCGGCCATTCCGCTCGGCCCACCATAACATCAAAGTCGTGTCCGTAACAATATATATATACACACACACATACAACAACGACAGGCATTTTAAGGCCATTTTCCCTGACAGAGCGGGGGTTAGCCTTGCAGGCCCCATGACAATCTTCTCCAATTCTTCTGCATTTATGTTTATGACAATCTTGTTTGGGGCATCGTGGTCTTTTGGATCCTCGAGGTCTTTTGGTCTTGTTGATCCTTGGGGTATTTTGGGTCCTTGGAGTCTTTTAGGTCTTTTGACCAGTGGACACATAGTCGTGTTCAAAGATTGCTCATTAAAACCCCACTCAAATCCCCCATAAAGCGCTCCTCAAACCCTTTAAAACCTACCCTTATGAAGGGGGACAGACACACATATAGATATATTTAAAACCATTAAATGGCTTATCCGACCTAATAACACTATAGCAACGGCATGACATCGCATCCGATGCCAGGTGGCTTCCATGAGCAAGAAGCAGATCCTGAGATTCGGCCTCCTGTTGCGAGATGCCAATGAGGCAGAGGATCCGAGACTCCACAAGATGAGAAGCAGCAGCACCTGCCCACAGGGGAAGCCATATTCCATTGACACTTTGGATGATTACCTTGTACACCGTTGTAAGATGAGTAAGAACTCGGACCTTTTAATTTTTAACTTATTTTGAGGAATGAAGCTCATGGAAGAGCAAGGTAGAATTGCCAGTCGGACAAACATGAAGTTGATGAAAGAAGAGGAACGGGAGGAGGTGAAGAAACACTTACACGAGCAAGTAAGATAGTTCGGTTAGGAAAGGTTCAGGTGGGGTGGGGGTGGGGGTAATAAA
This sequence comes from Myxine glutinosa, assembly GCF_964187855.1. Taxonomy (NCBI): domain Eukaryota; kingdom Metazoa; phylum Chordata; class Myxini; order Myxiniformes; family Myxinidae; genus Myxine; species Myxine glutinosa. The sequence continues at coordinate 51,079 of NW_027618295.1, forward strand.
GATCATAGGTCATAACTGGGGATGACAAGAGGTGGCAGGGCACTCCTTCCTTATAATAATAATAATACATTTATTTTATATAGCGCTTTTCAAGAAGCCCAAAGGTGCTTTGACAGAGTACAAAAAAACAAGTGCAAAAAGACAGAAAATCAACAGGTAAATAATCAAAGCAAAAGGAAGGAGAAGGAGAAGAGATAGTCAGGGGTTAAATGCTGTGGGTTAAATGTTGAATGCAGTGTTGAACAGGTGGGTCTTGAGTGATGTTTTGAATGTGGTGAGTGAGGAGGAGTCTCTGATGGTGTGAGGTAGTGAGTTCCAGAGGGTGGGAGCAGCGATGGAGAAGGCCCTGTCCCCCCAGGATCTGAATTTGGTCTGCATGGGGGGGGGGGGGGGGGGGCAGGAGGTTGGTACCAGCAGAGCGGAGGTTGCGGGTGGGAGTGTGTCTGGAGAGGAGGTCAGTCAGGTAGGATGGGGCCAGGGCCTTGAAGCCCTGGAAGGTGCGACCATAAATGGGAAAAGTGAGGAATACAAAAGTTGAGGTGAGCAATCAGTTTGGATTTTGGAAGTTTAATCAGGAGGGGGTCACTGGAAGAGCACGTTCATCGTAATCTGAGGAGATTTCGGTGGGCAAGTTTTGAGGTTCGCTTGGAGATATATTGATTGTGGCTCCAGAGGCTGATAACAGAAATTAATTGGGGGATTTGCGAGCCGGTTCTTATGGGGGGAGGAGAGGGTTAGGGGACAGGGCGAGAGAATCCACTCTTGAAATTCCCCTAAAGGATCACCCCACTTCCCAATCTTCCTCCCCCTCCCCCCCCCCCCCCCCTCCTCAAAGAAAGAACTCCACCCTTGCAGCATTATATGAACATTTAAAGAAATTAAACATTCTGCAAAAGATAACTTTATGGGGTAACGGAACTTACCTTTTTCATAGTGGGGAAGGAGAGAGGGGCAAGGGGGGAGGGAGGTTGGTGGGGTTTGAAAAACACCACCACCACCTATTAATTGCTACAGTAAACAACTATTTGCCTCATCTACCTATCTCTACATCTACTCTGTCCATGCAAATGGTTAACAAATGATCTGCCACCAACTATAGCCACTACATTCGCATGATATCAGCAACTTTTTGTGATGAGATACGAAAAAGATTTCCACCCACTCCACTCCATGTTGGTAAATAAAGGGTTAAAGGAGAAAATATACCTTGTGGTCTTTCCCCTTTGTATGGCATGCTAAATGTGAACTCCCATATGTAGTGGTTGCTGCTCAATAAAACCACAGTAGGACCGCGGCTGTTTGGTCTTATTAACTGATGGTTTTATAAACCGAGGCCTGCAGATTCAGCAACAATATATACTGTATATACATTTTAATTTGTCACATTTTTTATATTTCTGCATAGAACAAACCAAACACAGAATGCACAATACAACAACAAACAACAGGCATTTTAAGGCCATTTTCCCTGCAAGAGTGGGGGTTAGCCTTACGGTCCCCATGACAATCTTCTCCATTTTGGAGATCTTCTCCATTCTGCCCTATTTTCTGCATCTCCCCTTGTTAACCCCCTTGCCCGCATTTCTTCTTCGACCATCTTAAGCCAAGTCTTTCTCGGTCTTCCCCGTCCTCTACTTCCTTCTACATTCATTTCCATCACTCTTCTCAACCAGTCACTTTCATCCTTCCTCAACACATGACCAAACCATCTCAAACTGTTTCTCTTCACAGCATCCATCACAGGCTCTATTCCCGTCATCTTTCGCAATTCATCATTTGTCTTCCTCTCTCTCAACGATACTCCACACATCCACCGAACCATTCGCATTTCCACCCTTCGTTGCTGCTCTACGTTCATTACCCATGTCTTGCTCCCATAAATCATAACACTTCTCACACATGCATCATACACCTTTCCCTTCAGCTTCAACAACACTCCCCTCCTCGTCAGCACGCCATTCAGTTCCCGAAACTTCTTCCATGCACATCTCACTTGAGCAACCGTTGCCGAGTCTGATCCACCTTCTCCATTCAGCATGTCTCCTAGGTAACAAAATGTTTTCACACCTTCCAGCTTCATGCCGTCTCCAAGATCCGACTCAACAATTCCTCCATCTGCAGCTCCCTCTGTGCACACCTTACACTTGAATGTAGCTGCCACACTGGTTAATGACCCTCTCAATCCACGACATTTTTGATGAACCCACTCAGCGCACATTGTACATTGAATGGAATTCACTCTGACACCCTTCCTGCACAGAGCACATGGCCACTTCCCAGTTCTTTCCATCTCGCCACATGCTTTACCACTTGACATCACCTTCGTTTTTCCGATATTCACCTTCAGACCTTTTGTCTCCATACATTCCTTCCACTTGTTCATCTTCTCCTTCAGTCCATCCATACTTTCTGCAATCAACACCAGATCATCTGCATACAACAACTCCCACGGTAAACCCTCCTTTACGTTCTGAGCCAGCACCTCCATCACAGCTACAAATAGTAGTGCACTTAGTACTGACCCCTGATGCACTCCCACCTTCACCTCAAACTCACCACTGTTCCCGTCCTTTGTCCTTACAGCTGTGCGCGCTCTTTTGTACATTGCAATCACTACTCTGATCAACCATTCCTCCACTCCTAACTTCCTCAATGTCCATGTCACTACTTCACATGGAACCCTATCGAATGCTTTCTCCAGATCAACAAACCCAAGAAACAACTTCTTCCTCTTCTCCATGTACTTCTCCTGCAACTGCCTCACAATAAAAAGCGCGTCTGTCGTTCCTCTTCCTGGCATAAATCCAAACTGCATTTCGTCAATCTTCACTTTCTTCCTTATCCTCCTCTCCAACACCCTTTCCAATACCTTCATTCCATGCTCCAATAACTTTATCACTCGATACGAGCTACAGTCCAGAGGGTCACCTTTCCCCTTGTATAGAGGGACGAGGGTACTCAGTTCCCAATCCACTGGAATGCGGCCTTCTGAATGCAGAATTCTTCTGAATGCTAGAGTGCAGAATGCACAAAGGGGAATGCATGTACATTATTGTCTGTCTGAACCACGGGCCCTCAAAAGATCCCTGATGTCATCTTGAATTTTTTCAAACCCTTTGATGTTGTCAAATCCATGTCTCTCAACACCGATTTGCAGACAGTGAAGACAAGCTCGCATTTCAGCATTTGAAGGAGTGCCTTTGACTTCCTCATTATCGTTTTCTTCAGTGCTGTCATCATCAGAATCCTAACCTGATGCATTAATATCGTTGATTTCTGACACAAGTCCTTCCAAGACCGCTTCGTCAGCTTCATGCGTCACCAGAATTTCATCGCCAATGGAAACCCAAGCTTGGAACTCTTCTGCAGCCATTCCAGGAGGATCAACATCAGCTGAACACAAAACAAAATCCATATACGCCACATCATTTGTTATGACGCCACATCATTCGTTATGACGTATCTCGTGTGGTGTTATTAACCGATGCTTCCTAACACAGGAACCATCTAGGGATAAATCCGGACCAAGTCAAAGTGGGCATGCACCAAATTGACATACACCTACCTCACCATTCCACCCTCTCCCCTCACTCCAAATCATGACGCAGCCTTACTTTTATCGCCCTGCAAAAGTTTCTGAAGTTGGTGAAGTTGGCGAGTAATGATGCATAAACACGAGATGATTTGAATCACGGTGTACAAGTTTAAATTTGTCTGGGTGGAATAAGTGAGCTTTTTTTCAATGTGACTCGATAAAGCAGTCGCCGTTCATCATGTGATATATTTCTAAACATTTTCCTTTTCAGAGGGAGCATCTGCAGAAGTGGCACCTGCCACCCCCTTAGTGCACATTCCTTTCCCACTAGCCCTGTGGGACCTGAAGCAGTGTGATCGCCGTCGCTGCACTGGACGCAAGCTTCTGTCGAAGGGCTTCGTGCGGAAGTTACAGCTGGGCCAACGCTGGCCAGGGCTTGTGCTGACTCCCATTGCCGCAAACTATGTGACTCCATGTGATCGGTAAGCAGTGCAGGAGCCGAGGCGTGTGGAAGTATGCATGTTGTAAAGCAAGTACAGCCAAGTTAGTACTCACCGTATAAGAGCTAACACACAGAACATATAATAAAGGGAGCGGTACATTAGAGGGAGAGAGAGAGGGAAGCACAACAACAGTTGGGAAGAGTGACATCAGGAGATCTGTGGAAGAGAGAGGGCTGGGGCGGGGTACACGGGATAAACAAGATGGACACCACAAGGACTTTCGGGAAAGAAAACGGAATTTGAAGGAAGTGGGTTTGGGGTGGATTAACAAGGGTAGAAAAGATCAAGATTTCGGATGGGGGAAGATATGAGATGGAGGTGAACAAAAAGATACGAGATGGTGGAAACTGTGCCATCTCTTTGTCAACATGTATCTCTCCTCAGTGATGTTGTAAAGCAGCGTGGTGTGGCCACAATCGACTGCTCTTGGGCACGTGTTGGAGAGTCCCCGATCGCCCGTTTTCGTTGTGGCCATGCCCGGTTACTCCCATTGCTCTTGGCAGCTAACCCAGTGAACTACGGACGGCCATGGCGGCTGTCGTGTGTCGAAGCTTATGCAGCTACATTGTGCATTACTGGTAAGGAGGTGGTTTGTTAAAGTTAGACCGTGTGCTGATGGACAAGACGCCGATTGGCTTTAATCAACCTTCGTGCAGGACCATCAGCATTCAATTTAGAGACGGGATTGTGATAAAAGTGGCAAGGGGGAAGAAGGTGGGGTGGGTTAAAACTGAATGATTTCCTAGTCTACGATTCTGCTATCCTGCCTTGTTTTCACTCCTCTTTCCAGGTTTTGAGAAAGGGGCACTTGAACTATTGCAAAAGTTCAAGTGGGGTAAAGCCTTCCTGGAGCTGAACTACACTCTCCTTAAGGATTATGCAAGTTGTACAGATGAACAGGCTGTGATTGACGTACAACAACGATGGTTGGAAGAGCGGCCACCAAGCCCTACCCATGGTGAGGTAGATTACGTGGTCAGAGAAGACACCCAATTGCTACAAGTTATGAGAACTATGCCATAACATTCAATACTAATTAACTATAATTTGAGAAAGCAACATTCATTCATTTCCTGTGTTTGATCGATGAGAAACACCTGCTCCCTCCCGCAGCAGCCTAGAGGTGATATTGGGGGAGGTGAGGCAAATATGAGGTCTGACAATAAAATTCCAGGATTAAAGCAATGAAAGATTTTATTGTAAAATGTACCAATTATGTTTAGTGTATGTCTTCAAAGTAATGTCCCTGGGAGTCTATACAAACATGCCAACGTCACTGCCATGCTTCAAAGCACCCTTGAAAATCGTCTGAAAGGACATTTAGCTGATTGGTCACCGCTCTCTGGATCTGTTCTGTTGATGCAAAATGAGTTTCTTTCATTGGAGTTCTGGATGTCGGTCAGATCGGATCAACTTTTTCACCCTTTTCACATCTCCGTCCGTTTTTGCAATCGATGGGCCTCCCGGCATCATTGAAGTCAATTCTCTTTTCCTCAAACCTCTTGGCCAACTCAAACTCATGATCTTGACATTGCATCTTCCCTGCACTAGTTTCAGCTTACCGAAAATGTCCATGCCACTTTCGTTAATTTTACCAAAAACTTGATGAGAATTCTCTGTTCTATAAATTTGTCATTCATCTTCAGAACATGATGATTGCAACACTTATAATTTTAACAAAACTGATCGATACAATGGCTAACAGTACTGATGGGAGGATTACCATGCACGTCGAATTATTAAATCCAAGCCACTGCTGCCATCAGTCCTGGAACTTTAGTCAGACTTCATATTTTGTGCTGTGGCTAGTAATCCTTCCTCTCTCCAGCAAGGGTCAGTAAACCACTTGCACTGTGCCACGTGTACAAGTGAAAATCGTAAATCGACACCTCCTTGTACCTATGTTAATCCTGACCCTGTGTACCTATAACCTGACCCTGTGTACCCTCCAGTATGTATGCAAAATTTCCTGAAGATTGTCCAAGCCTTTTTCCCCCCATGATTTTCAGTTGTACACACATACCCACAGAGAATTGCCTTATTTTATAGAGTAGGATTACAAACACCACTAGAGCAGACATGTGGATTTATTGACAATTTTGTTTTGCTTACAGATCCTTTTGACCCAGATTCCCAGGAAGAGTTTGTCAGTCCCAACCAGCCATTTCACCATGTGCTTGACAGGTGATATCTCACACTCATCTTCAAGGCTTTCAAGCCAGTCTGGCTGTAAGCCTATTGTACTTACTGTGGTGGTTATTATTCCAGAAGTCTTATACACATTTAGGAGTTAATATATGGATGTTATGAGCATCAACAATTAATTCAAAGCCTCCACTGTTGTTTTCAAATGCAGCCTCTGGCTGCTGGTTTGCATCATTTCTTTGGAAGCTCGTTTGTGCCTCTGATGCAGTGCCCCAATTACTAGTGAGCTGGTACTCAATTGGCCGACCTCGGAAGGATGACAGGCGGAGTCAACCCCCCCTGGCGTTAATTCAACGATTGACCGGAATTTTAACTCAGGATCCTAGGATCCCAAGCCAGCACCCTAACCGTTAAGCCAACACCAGGCAAAAGCCTCCACAAAAGTTTTTCTATGATTATAACAATGTTGCCCACTATTAACATAGCTTAGTTTGGGTGAGAATAAATCGAGCTTGGGGTTTAGCAATCTTTAATTCACATTGATCAGCATCTTCAAAAACTTTATCACATCAACTCAAAGTAAACTATACATGAGCAACGAATATGAAGTGTTGTAGTGTTTCTCATCATATTTCCTCTAAAGGCCTCTAAAGGTGTTTTTTTTGGTAGTGTTCCTCATCAATCATATTTCCCAATCAAATCGAATTGATGACTCCATTGTCAGGTGTTCCTCATCATTAACGTCAGATGGTCTTCTCTAAGTCTCTACATATCCACAAAGCTAAGCTCACCTTTCGTACTCCAGGATTAACTGTTCGCTTAAAAGAAAATTAATAAAATATCAGTAAAAGTTGCTGCATAAAGAAGGAAAATAGAGCAAAATAGCTCGCATCACTTGATTCAACACAATAGTCGTCAAATAAATCAACTGGAAGTAAGTTCGTTGCTTAATTGTTGAAAAGGACTGAACGAAGATGGAGCAAAATTTACTTTAACAAAAAAAAGAGAAAATATTAAACATTTGCTATACAACAACAACAACATGCATTTTAAGGCCATTTTCCCTGCTAGAGCAGGGGTTAGCCTTGCGGTCCCCATGACAATCTTCTCCATTTTGCCCTATTTTCTGCATCTCTCCTTGTTAACCCCCTTGCCCGCATTTCTTCTTCGACTATCTTTAGCCAATTCTTTCTCGGTCTTCCCCGTCCTCTACTTCCTTCTACATTCATTTCCATCACTCTTCTCAACCAGTCACAAAACTTCTTCCATGCACATCTCACTCTAGCAACTGTTGCCGAGTCTGATCCACCTTCTCCATTCAGCATTTCTCCTAGGTAACAAAATGTTTTCACACCTTCCAGCTTCATGTTGTCTCCAAGATCCAACTCAACATTTCCTCCATCTGCAGCTCCCAGTGTGCACACCTTACACTTGAATGTAGCTGCCACACTGGTTAATGACTCTCTCAAACCACTACATTTTTGATGAACCCACTCAGCGCACATTGTACATTGAATGGAATTCACTCCGACACTATTCCTGCACACAGCACACGGCCACTTCCCAGTTCTTTCCACCTCACCACATGCTTTACCACTTGCCATCACCTTCGTTTTTCCGATATTCACCTTCAGACCTTTTGTCTCCATACATTCCTTCCACTTGTTCATCTTCTCCTTCAGTCCATCCATACTTTCTGCAATCAACACCAGGTCATCTGCATACAACAACTCCCACAGTAAACCCTCCTTTACGTTCTGAGCCAGCACCTCCATCACAGCTACAAATAGTAGTGGACTTAGTACCGACCCCTGATGCACTCCCACCTTCACCTCAAACTCACCACTGTTCCCGTCCTTCGTCCTTACAGCTGTGCGCGCTCTTTTGTACATTGCCATCACTACTCTGGTCAATCATTCCTCCACTTGTAACTTTCTCGATGCCCCTGTCACTACTTCACGTGGAACCCTATCGAATGCTTTCGATATTATTATAATTGTGTTATATTGTTATAATTGTACCATTGCCATTATTATCATAATCATTATGTACCAGTATAATCATTGTCATTATCATTTCAGTAGTATGTAATTAAGACACTTTGTCTGGACAGACAAAAACGCACCCGAATGCAATTACCTTCTCCTCTGGCGACGGTAACTAGAACGACACTTGGTAAAGCACCTACCGCCACCAGGCTGAACAGTTTACATTTTGTAATGCACCGATAGGCCAGATCCAGGCTTTACCCAAAATATAATCAGCATGTTTTTGTCACCTAACCAACTTATCCACCTCATTTTGTCAAAACGCGTCCACAACTTTTTAGCCGCGTCGCAGACGCTGCTCATAGAGTGCACTCTGCTGTTGTTGTTGTTACCACGTCTTCTTCTTCTTGTTGTTGTTCTTGCAGAGAAGACAAAACCTCAAAGCTCCACCCATTCTGGGAACCATAGCTCCACCCATTCTGGGAGAGCCTTCATATAAACAAATATCCACCATTTTATTAACTCGCATAGCTTTGAGGCCTGTTTTGTAGGCCCATGGTGTCTTCCTCACAGTTTTCTTTCAAATCAAATTCGATATATCATTTCATTTTTCACAGTCGCCAACATAGTTTTAGACTCCGTTGAAAAAAAACGGGAAGAAAATGCGATGAAAGTTGCCCTTTATAGAACGAAATGAATTCTCAAAGGCCTGTAACTTCAAGTCCATTGACATATATTTTTTTTAAATCGCGGCATGTTCAGTCATACACCGCCCGAAATAAGAGACGGGAAAATGCCGAGATATATTAAAAATTCGTCCATTTGATGACAATCGTCACGATGAAATATTTAATTTATACGTCGTCACAATAATGTGGAGAGAGTCGCCACATACGGGAAATTGCCGAGATATATATTTTTTTACATCGCGGCATGGTGAGTCATACACCGCCTGAAATAACAGATGGGAAAATGCCGAGATATATTAAAAATTCGTCCATTTGATGACAATCGTCACGATGAAATATTTAATTTATACGTCGTCACAATAATGTGGAGAGAGGAGCATAGCTTCGTTCACGTGTCGCCACACACGGGAAATTGCCGAGATATATATTTTTTTCAATCGCGGCATGGTCAGTCATACACCGCCTGAAATAACAGACGGGAAAATGCCGAGATATATTAAAAATTCGTCGCCACACACGGGAAATTGCCGAGATATATTTTCACTTTGCACAAAAATAACATCAAGTAATCGAATCAATAGGAATGTCCTGTGCTTATAACATCGACGTTATAGGCACAGCTGCATCTAGGCATTGTGTAACATCGACGTGGCTTTTGTTTTAATTAAAACTTTTTGTACATGTTGAAATATCATGCTATATATCATTTTTGGCCCCATCTCTCAATGGTGAAGAATCGCGTAAAAAAAATTTTTTTTAACTCGTATCTGGATCAACATCTCCAAAATCGAATCAATTTGTCCTTGTCACACTCCCAACCTGTTCAGCAAGTTTTGTCCAAATCTGTTTAACTTTGAAATGTCCTACAGACGGACAAATGGGTGAAAGCATAACCTCCATCCACCTTTGGTGGCAGAGGTAACATTTTCATCGATCATTCAAATATGCGTTTAGTTGTCTTGCATGCAAACCCGACCGGAAGTGTGCACGATGACCAGAGCGCGTAAAAAACAACTGTATAGCGCCATCTGTGCTATTCAAGGTATTCGCCGTCGATCTGGCTATTCAAGGTAGCCTCAGTTGACAAACCCAGGACTGAAAGACCCAAAAATCTGTCTAATAGTGTAGCAGCATAGCAAACCTGTTGTGCATTTTGTGATACAAGCACCAAATTTGGCACAAATGTACATTAATATGTTGCGAACATTTTCAGATATTGGGCCACTTGAAATTCTCTCTTTATGTCCGCCATATTGGATTTCAAAATGGCCGCCACTTGAAATCTACATTTGCTATTATCTCTGGACGTAATGCAGCTATTGACTTGATTCTGGTATCTAAATGTATGTTTTTGGGGGCAAGGAATCCAATGGTACCAATTTCAACTTAATATTATCTATCACAGTCTGTTATATAATTTTATTTGGAAATTATCTAGGCAAATATTGGATTCAACACAATACTTTGAAAAGAATGTCTTAGTTCTGTAAATGTCTTAGGTATAATACTGACATGCTACATGGTCTAGTATTTGAGGCTAGGTGTACTGGTATCTGAGGCTAGGTATATACCGGTACTGAAGATACGTGTACATAAACAGTGTCATGTTAACAAGTTCAGCATTGCCACAAGTACATGTATGTTGTTGACTCATCGTCATGTGCAGTCCCCTTCACATACACAGAGGGCTGTGCACTGAAGGGCAGCCTTTTTGCACTTGCAGCGCCTCACACACCCTTTCTTGCATGTGCAAGAAACCAGCTCAATGCAGCTGTGAGCTGCCTCAGTTAGCCTGGTCCAGTAAGGTGTGTACTGTCCTTCTCCAGTCCTTGACCTGATCCAGTGGCTGATCAACGGTGACCACTGGTGTCTGTCCAGGATTCAGGTGTTCCACAGCATTCTTCACGACGTCCATTGAGTGCCGGATCATGGCCACTGTGTGGGCACTCTCCAGGAAGAGTGGAAGCAGCGACGTGGGGCAGATGACTCGAGCATCTGGTGGCTGTCGGCTGGCATGAAATGCAGCCCAAGATGTGTTGTCATTGTCCACTGTACCAGTGTTGTCTTCCAGGACTCGCTTTGCATTGCCTAGCCATTGGTATTCTTCATCAGTCTGCTGTTTGAAGTCTCCTCTGGTCAATGACGCCACTTTAGCAGCTGGGACAGGCGACTTCTTGATGCTGCTAGTGACAGGGGGTACATCAGTGTAGTAGTGCGGCAAGGGGGCGACTGTCTTGGACCGTGCATCCCCAGATCCTCCAACAATGACGATACTCCGATCCACTCCTTCACCAGTGTAAGAAGGATGTTGTATGAGGGAGATAGCGGTACCATGGAAGGAGTCCTTTGATGTTGTTGCACTGGGGTTGTGATCTATGTTGTCTACAGCGGCAGTTGTAAACACTTTGCCACGCATCTTCGGAGGGCAGACCACTCGTTCTCTGTGAAACTGTTGGCAGACACTGTTGCCCATCTGTGCTGAGAGCTGGAGCACTCTATCATAGGAGATGCTCAGGCCAAGGTGTGACAGTCTGTCGACCAATTCCTTCTTGCGTGTATGAGCATGCAGCATCATCCCTATGTATATTGGAAGTGGGGTCTCCTGTGCAACACTGTGCCTGACACTGGTGGATGATGTGGTGCCACGTGTTCGCTTGTGTTTGATGCTGTTGAACTTCAGTATCTGAGTTGTGGCAATTGCTGCAGGGTTAGTGTCTGCCATCTGTTCCTTGATGCTGGGTCCCTCTAGGATCATACTGACTAGGGCAAGCAGCAACGGTGGCACAGATTCTTCTTGACATACTTCAGGGAATCCTGTGAAGGGCTTGGCTTCTCCAAACATGTGACGGCGAACAATCTGTGCAGCATGGGTAAGATGGACTGCATCACTATCACTGTCCAGCTCGCAGGCTTTGGCAAGAGCAGCACCGACATCTTCTTCAAATGCCATCAGGATGTCTCTCCCCTTGGTGTGTGCCCGCATGTCAGGAAACTGAGCCAACAGTCTCTGTTTCAGTCGTGTGGAGTGGACTCTCGTGTCGAGCTGGACTCCTAGCTGTTCCATTCTGGACTGATAGAGCTGGACAAGGTCAGCCAATCTGAATACTGGTGCCGTCTCCTCATCTTGTCTGGTTTCTTCAATGTAGAGGACGAGTTCAGCGAAGACAACTGCCGACATTGCTCGCTCTTGTTTTGTGTCCTGTGATCCTGTTGACTGGGCCTTTCTTGTGCGATTGTAAAGTCCTATCAAGCACCGTGGGTGATACTGGGCGTCCAACGCTATCATGTCCCCACCACTGAGATGGCCCAGCAGTTCTGTATCACCAAGAAGGGTTGCACAGGCACGCACCCGTTTGTCCATTTGGAATGTTGCAGCTTTCCGAAGACTGTCAGCCCCAGCAGGTTGTTCACAGAAGAAACAATTTTCTGGGACCTTCTTCTCTGTACTCGATGAGCGTGAATGTAACCTGGTGCGTTTGCATGCAGCTTGTTCCTCATCGCTCTCACATTCTTTCTTGAGTGCTCTCTTTTGTGCTCTCTGCAGTTTGGTGTTGTTGTACTGGAGCCTGCATGTCTGATGATATTTTGCACCGTGTGCAACCATCGCAGCTTCAATGCCATGACCATCATCGAGTCTTTCCAGGTGAAATGATCCTGGAAGCTCTCCAAGTTCACTGAATTTGACCAAGTTCTCTGCGAGTGAACTGTACCCACTCTCAATGTCTTTTCTCTTTGATTGGTCAGGTTTGGTCAGTGTCTCCGTCTTGTCCTCTTGACATATAAGGCATAACTTCCAGTCAGTTGTGGTGAGGTGCTGTGATGTTGATGGTGAAGTTCGCTCAACATCAGCTAGTCTGAAGCTCTTGGACATGGTGGAACTGTCTTCTGAATCTGCAACGATACAATGATATAATGTTAACATTTTGTTATATATATAATAGAGGGGTTTCCTCCGCCATACTAATGGAGAGGAGGATAATTCCTCTATATCGTAGAGCATTTAGCTTGGCACACTTAGGGAATTAGTTTTGAGAGATTATGCCGGAATTAAATTTTCACCCATACCGGAGGCAAGAAGAGAAATAAAATCACATGAGATTCTTTAGTTAAAAAATATTCCCAAATTTATTGAATATTTACAAAACATTTGAATTCATAAATTCTTACAATATTTACACAGCCAAGATTTAAATATAAATCAGTCTAAACTCTTATTAGGTTGGACAGTACATTTTCCAGACATACCCCGTTCTGTTAATTACAGCCTTCGTGTTAAATTCAGAACATGTCAAAACTGTCAGTGTGGAATACACACTTCACTCAAAATACTACTTTATATAAAACATTTCTAATTTAAAGCCTTAAAGTAAGAATTTCAGATAAACCCCAAAAAAGTAAGACCAGGTTGGCTATTAGACAACCTGCCTCTGTCGTGCCCACCAGACAAGTGGTTTTAGCCAGCACACATGTGTATCAGGTAAGCTTGTGCTGAGTACATCATACCTGAACAACTCAGTGAGGCAGAACACAGCAGTGCACACCAGGGTGACCCCTTCAGTGCATAAACCAATTAACCTGTCCACTGCAGGGCATATAGAAATGAAGTTATTTTCTGCATATAATAATAATATAAGTTCAGTTCTATATAACAATTTCTGTTATCACCACTACCACTACAACTACCACTACTACAAGCTTTGTCTGGAATTTTGTGGACTAACAGACAGACAAACAGACATACAGACAAGCTGGGATCAAAACATTACCTCCTTCCACCATTGAGTGTAGAGGTAAACATCATGGAAATTATATCATGCCCTAGATTTAATTCATGCTTACCCGTGTATTTACTTCACTGGTTCACAAGGTCTTTTGCATACATGTAATTCAGACTCTCGTCTTCATTGCTGACCACACAATGTTGTCTAGCTGAGCCCAGATTGTATGTAATTAACTCATTTATGTGGAGTCACAAGGTGATTTCAACACAGCCACACACAAAGAACACAGTTGATGTGGGTCAACACACATGCAGCCTCTCTACTCTTTTATTTGGGTCAGGGCTGTGATTAAAGACATGTAGTGGAGTCATGTTTGTAAACATTGTTAAAGACATGCTACAGTGCATTGTTAAGGAAACAAGACAGATGGAAGCCTATACAAGAAATTTCTGTACTCTAGAAACACAAAAGATGGCTTAAAGGGTCTAGGAAAAGGGGATTATGCATGTTTGGTATTTATTGACAATATGAATGTAATGTTACATAAAATATGCATATGAAAAACACAAATGAATGGGTCACTTTGTTTCCTAATGGGATATGAATTTATATTTTAGACTGCCAGTATATATGAGCTTGTCTGAGTTGTTACTAGTGATTTAGTATAGTTTTTTATTTTATTTATATTTACAGAACTAAGACATTCTTTTCAAAGTATTGTGTTGAATCCAATATTTGCCTAGATAATTTCCAAATAAAATTATATAACAGACTGTGATAGATAATATTAAGTTGAAATTGGTACCATTGGATTCCTTGCCCCCAAAAACATACATTTAGATACCAGAATCAAGTCAATAGCTGCATTACGTCCAGAGATAATAGCAAATGTAGATTTCAAGTGGCGGCCATTTTGAAATCCAATATGGCGGACATAAAGAGAGAATTTCAAGTGGCCCAATATCTGAAAATGTTCGCAACATATTAATGTACATTTGTGCCAAATTTGGTGCTTGTATCACAAAATGCACAATTCTTTTGAATATTTGGGCTAAGCCGCCCCACTATAACAAGTATGTGCAATACTTGAAGATAATATCCTTAAGGAACAGAAAGAATACAAGTGTTGAATTGACAACAGAACTTGCAGAAGGCTCAGATGTTGTGCATCCATTAACAGCACGAAGGTGACTTAAAATCAGGACGTAAAGGATGTGTTCAAGTATGGAAACCTCTTTCGGAAGTGGAACTAAAAGGGAAAGTGGAACAAGACTAAAAAGGCCAACAATTAAGCATGGAGAATGTTGAATTCCAGTTTGGGGGTGATATCCTCAAGTGGTGTTGGAAAATTGCTGAAAGTTGAGGGGAAAAAGATTACAGCAAGGTACAAACAAATTTTAATGAACCATGCAAAAGTTATTTGTAAAAGAAAGAGGATGCCTGAATCCTTCACCATATGGAATGGCCCCTCAAAGCACAGATCTCAATATAATTTAAGTTGTATGGGACTATTAATTTGGACAAAGAGTAAAAGAATCCCAGCAGTTGCGATGATCTCTGGAAGGTCTTGGATGAAGCATGGAACACCATTCCACAAGTTTGACAAAATTTTGTCTTCAGAAGTATTTCAATAGTTTTGAAAGAAAAGGGTGGATATACTCACGACGAGTTTATATCAATATATATTGTGTATAAATTCAGTTATTTGAATCAGATTTTGTTTTTCTCAAGGTATATTTGCATTGAACAAGGTTTATTTTTATTTTTTGCAAAGGAGTATTGTGACATGTTTTTTCTGGGACCCTGCAATGCTTGTGTAAATAAGATGATACTCTCGGTCTCCCGCTTTTTGGGTGGTATGACGAATAGATCTGTGCAACATGCAAGGTAAATCTTGAACGGATTTTGAAATATTGTGTCCACACGCCAAGGTACTGAGACAAAATTCAGCCATAACCCCCCCCCTCATCAGATGGGTGGGAGACAACAGGACAATCAGCTAGTCCTTTCAACTGTGCCTGAGGGACTTGCAGCTTTCATGCAAAATTAATTTTAGGTCATCTCATCTCAATGCTCGGAGAGATGAACTTGTAAAATGGATTGTGATGACCGGATGTCTGTCCGTACGTCCGTTAACTTTTTGCTACTCCATCACCTGGCTGATTGTTCTGAAACGTGATGCATGAATACAAGACAGTAGCCTGCACAATAGATTGGGCTTCAATTTTTCGAGTTTCGATCATGAGGGCTCCCAGGGAGGGGAGATTACACCCCAAACTCTTCAATACCCCTTATTTGCCAACCGATTGCTCTGAAACCCGATGGTCCACAGGATCGCTCAGTTAATTTTTTCGACTTCGGACCAGGAAACCCCAAATCGTTTTTTTTTTTTGGTTTTTTTTGTATACAGAATCGAGGCTCGTGAAAGAGCTAACATTTATCACACAAACAAATCAAACAAACAAACAAACAAAGTATATAAAAAGGGGAGCAGAAGACAAGATGGGGAGAGAAGGGGAAGCACATAAACACAACATTTGAGAGCAGGGACATCGGGAATGTGTGGGGGGGAGAGGAGGCATGGGAAGGGGGGGTGGGGGGGGGGGTGGGAGAAGTATAAAACACAAGGACACCAAGGACTTCCAGGACAGAAGTTGGTATTTCAAAAAAGTGGATTTGGGGTGAAATTAGCGGGGGTAGAAAAGATCAAGGTTTTGGATGGGGGAAGATAAGAGATGGGGGTGAACAGCTGTTTTGAAGATCTGGAGGGGGGAGTGGGATTGAAGAGAGTGAGGGAGTTTGTTCCAGAGGTGGGAGAAAAGAGGAATGAAGGAGTGAAGGTGAGCAGAGAGTCTTGATTTTGGCAGTTTAACCATAAGAAGGTTGCAGGCAGATCTTGTGCGACCTGTAGGAATATTTGGGGGACAGAGCCCAGAGAGAGCTGGACGAGCAAGGCCGGAGAGGAGTCAGTAAAAGACAGAAAGACCACCAACCTGCCTGCGGTGAGTAAGTGAAAGGCCCTCGGAGGTAGCTTCATCGCGGGAGATTCCAATGATTCTGAACGCTTTGGTTTCAACAGCGTGAAGACGAGCTCGGTGTGAGGCAGGAGCACCAGCCCAGAGGGGGGAACAGTATTCCATTGAGCTGCGGATGAAAGCCTTATATGTGGTGAGGAGCTCAGGTGTGCCAAGGAAGGACTTCGCACGACGGAGGATGCCCAGTCGGCGACTGGCTTTGGAGGCCAGATTTGAAATGTGGTTTTCCCACGAAAGATCATGGCAGATAGTGAGACCCAAAAGCTTGAGTGACAGAACTTCTTGGAGAGGATTATTCAGAAAGTGGATGGGAGGGTTGTCAAATCGGTCTTTTCGGAGAGACATTGTAAGAGTGTGAGATTTGTCAGGATTGAAAGACATGTTCCACTTGTTTGCCCAGTCTGTGATTTTGTCCAGGTCTGCAGAGAGTGAGGAGGCTGCAGACTGCCGATCTGAGGGATGAGGAATGGAGCGGCAGAGAGTGGACTCATCAGCAAAGAGATAGAGGATTTTCAAGAGAATCGGAGAGATCATTGATGAAGACCAGAAAAAGCACAGAAGACCAGAAAGAGCACAGGGCCCAGAACACTGCCTTGGGGAACTCCAGCCTGAACAGGAAGAGATGAGGAGAGAAACCCATTCAGGGCCACACGTTGACTACGACTAGAGAGTAAGTCCGCCAGCCATGCGTGGAGATTTCCATGGATACCAAAGGAGGAGAGTTTGGTGAGCAGAGCGGGGTGCCAGACCGTATCGAAGGCACGTGATATGTCAAGGGAGACAGCTCTAATTTCCTGTTTGGCATTGAGGACCTCCATCCATTGTTGAGACAGCAGAAGCAGCATGTCCAGAGTAGAGTGACCTGGTCTGAAACCAAATTGATGATCAGAGATCAAGCCATTGGAGAAGAGGAAAGATTTCATATCCGAAGCAATGATGGATTCCATGACTTTGCTGATAATTGGGAGGTTGATTGGTCTGTAATTGCTAGGATCTGTTTTTGCACCTTTTTGTGTAAAGCGGTGATATTGGCTGATTTCCAAGCAGATGGCAGATGACCTTGAGCAAAGGAGAGGGTGAAGAGAACAGAGAGAGGGAGTGAAAGAGCGGAAGAACAGGATTTTAGGACCCGTGGGCTGATGCCGTCGGGTCCAGTTGCAGAATCAGAGTCGAGGGTTGACAGAAACTTTTCCACCTTGTCAGGAGGAAAGGACACAGAGTCCAGGAGCAGCTGGGTACAACTGGGTACGGTGGGTACAGAGAGGGATGGGTTTGGGACACAAGATTTAGAGGCAAACACAGAGTTGAGGCATTCAGCTTTTTCACGTGCGGAGTCAGCTGTGTAGCCATTTGAGGTAAGGGAGGGGATGGAGGGGGAACAAACACCAGAAACAAATTTGACCACATGCCACCAGGATTTGGAAGAGGGAGACAGATAAGAGAGTTCGGTCTTGAGAACGGAGAGATATTGTTTCCTGGCTCTCCTGAGGGTGGAGACACTTGTTTCGGGCTTTGTGAAAGGAAATGAGATTTCCTTCCGTTGGATTTGCTTTCCAGGAGACGAAGGCAAGTTGTTTCTGGGCAACAGCCTCAACACAAGATTCCGTGTACCATGGACGGGAGGAAGGGTATGACAACTGAAGACGAGATGGGATAAATCTGTACATGAGAGAGAGCAATTTACTTTGGAAAAATTCCCAGGATGAGTTGATGTCAGAGGCGGTAGAGATGGGAGACCAGTCCAGAAGATTGATGGCTGCTTGAAGACCGTGCCAGTTGGCCTGAGTGAAATGCCAGACTCGTCGACGCTGAGGAGGCTCCCTGAGAATGGTCAGAGAGATGTCCACTTTAACAAGCACATGATCAGATGAGCCGATTGGAGCAGAAGAAGAGCAGCAGACATTTTCAGGGAAGTTAGTCAACCAAGTCCAGAAGAGAAGATGCTCCGTTGACTGAGATCCGGGTCGGGAAATTGACAGATTGTGTCAGTCCCAGTGAGTCGCAGAAGTCCTTTGCTGAGGAGCCATGGCTGGTGAGAGAGGTACCCACACCCAGCCAACTGTCATGGTGACAATTGAAATCACCACAAATGAGGAAGAGAGAGTTTGGATGAGTAGATAGAAGTTGGTCCATATTATCAGACAGGGAGATGTAGATGGAGTCATAACTGTTTGGTGGACGGTACAACACACATATGAACAAGAGGTGGGAGCGAAGGGGAAGCCATAGCCAGAGGTATTCCTGGGGGTGAGGTGGAGAGAGGGCAGTGCAGGGCGAGTGAGAAAGAGAGTTTTTGATAAAGATAGCAACTCCACCTCCAGGACGAGGCTCAGGTCTATCATACCGGAGGAGGGAGTAACCCGGGAGATACTAAGGAATCAGAGACATCATGAAGGAGGAAAGTTTCTGTTAAGCAGATCACGTCTGGTTTGTCAGAAGCAACCTGTATGGAGAGATCAGTTAAGTTTGAACGAAGGCCCCTGATGTTTGAGGTCCATACCGTTAATGAAGAGGGGGAGCATCGGATACAGAACAGGGGGGGGGGGGGGGTGAGGAGGGGGGGGGTGAGGAGGGAGGGGTAGGGTAAGATGTGGAAGAGGAGGAAGAGGTAGGGAGAGCTGTTGAAGGTGTGTCAGATTTCAGAATAGCTCGGAGAAAGGGAAGGATGGGGCGGACAAAAGGTTTGATGCTGATTGAGAGGTGTTATTTGAGGAGGGGGAAAAGCAAGGCAGAAGGTTGGGGGAGATGGAAGTGAGAGTTGGAAGGGGGAAGAAGCGGGGAGGACACTTTGAGGAGGAGGGGTGAGAGGGGGGAAATGGAGAATAAATGAGGGTGGGGAGATTTGAAGGGGAGGGGCGAGGGGGAGAGTTTGAGGGGAGGAGTTAGGGGGGAGTTTAGGAGGGAAGGGACAAGGGGAGGGATTTGAAAGGGATGGGAGATTTGGAGGGGAGGGGTGAGGGGGGTCTCGGAGGGGAGGGGAAGGGTGTGGGGGGAGTTTAGGAGGGAAGGGGCAAGGGGGGAGATTTGAAAGGGATGGGTGATGGGGAGGATTTGGAGGGGAGGGGGAAGATTTGAAAGGGATGGGTGATGGGGAAGATTTGGAGGGGAGGGGGGATGGGGAAGATTTGGAGGGGAGGGGTGAGATTGTATTTTGGAAAGTGTACGATTAATGGGAAACGAACATTTATTGCAAAATGAGTTTCTTGTGACCGAGTCAAAAATACGTTTAAGGATGCTGGAGGGGGGGAGGGGGGGGGGGGGTGGAGTGCAGGAGAGTTTAGGGAATGTATGAAAGAGGAACTGTCAGAGATGGAATTTTTTTTTTGGAATGAATAGATTTGGTGAGCAAGTCGAAAGCAACCTTTTGAAGAAGAAGAAGAAAAAGGTGTTATAATACATGACAGAATACAGTACTTCAGGGGAAAGTTTAAACATTTTAAAGTTTAACAGTGAAAACTATGGGGAAATGGGGGTGAAACTCGTGGTCGAAGAACGAACGAACGAATAAGAACAACGAATAAGAACAGAGAAGGAAATTTTTTTTTTTTTTTTTTTTTTTTTTTTTGAGTTGAGATTTTAAACAAGGACGTATGGGGTGAAAAGACTGGGAAAAACAGAGAACGAAAGTAGTTGGAGCACAATCGACGGACCGCTGAGAGAAAAACAAAGCCTCAAAGTAGGACATGGTACAAGGCCTCAAAAGACACGACACGAATTAACACGATTTTCTATACAGGTATGAAAGATTAACACCGAGAATTTTCCTGGGGACCCACTGTAGGTACACACACCATAAAATAAATAGTTTTGACGAAAATACAAATGGGAACAATTACTTAACTTCGATAGCGTGGAGAGCGTGGACAGCTTCGAAAAAACGGAACCTCGCCGGCAAGACCAGAAGCGGAAGTTTTAATCTACAACCTCATGAGATAGCCGACAGCCCACATGGGGCTATTATGTAACGTACAAATATGACTTCTGCTGGTTACCGTGCACCATCACCATTGTGCCTTCCTCCAAAAAGAGGAAGTGATCACTCCAAATTGTTTTTACCGACGCAGACCTTCGCTATCATTTTATTGCTGAACACCCAGCCATTGCATTCCTGTTGAGGACATTTTTGCCAAAATGGATTCTACAATGGTAACAGGGAAATGTATCAGCTATTAGAAGCTAAAATGAGGACTGCCTGAGACAAGCTGCAGTATTATAAGCACCTGGTTTGGACTTCAGACATGTATTCCTATATCTAGGTGCCGGAATCTTACCTTTAACATCACTAGCTCTGATGTTGCTGTTGGATAAGATTTTTGTTGGCCACTTTGATCAAGGGGCAAAGTCTTTAGTTCTCTTTTCCTGCCCACTATATTTTCCGAGCATGTCGGCTTCCCACGAGAATCGTAAATTATTGATCTTACCTGAAAATGTGGTCAGCTCAAAATTAGCCCTCAGCATGTTTTCCCCAAGTCTTCAAGGTGGATTTTAATGGTTTCACATGAATGTACAGCTTCCAAAAGCTTTCCAAGAACGTCTAGCTCAAATAGACTGAGACGCAATAATTTGAAAGGAGGAAGTGGAAGGCTGCAATCAACAATGCGGCCATATTTTAACGGTCGTATCTGACGACTCATTTAACTGACGCTCACATTGGGAATGGAAGTATATTTAATCTACTTTAATCTAATCTACACATCAGAAAGCAATTTGGAAATTTGTGTGTTGAAACGGTATGGAATGATCTCATAACCTTTAACTTGATTGTTTGTGCTCTTTTTCTTTTCCCCACCTCAAGTGACTCTTCATCAGAAGAGAACGACAAAGGCAGTGACAGTGCCGACGAAAAATCTGCAGAGTCGTCCAATCAGGAAGACATCGATGGAGAAGCAAATGTAAATGATGAAGAAAAGACGAATGACTAAATCAAGGCACGGATGTTGTTGCGAGTTGGACCGGAGTAAAACCTTCAGTTTTGCGTCATTCCAAACTATACAAAAGCAATAAACCTTTATTTGGTTCAGCACATTTCTATGCAAACCCTTCTCTGCATTCTAAATGCAAAAAGTGCTATACAGGTATATTACAAATAAGCAAAAGCAGGTATTACCTTTTTATCACTGCAACGTGGTAGCAGCTTCGTCTCAAACCTTTTGCTGCTAAAAAAACAGAAAGGTCGAGTATTTTCTTTAATCATACCTACACCTTTTGTACAGGAAAACATTGCATCAACTGCTACTCGTCACATCTACGGGAGAGCAACACGAAGGTCAGTCGAAGGAAGTGCAACTCCCAACAAATAAAGTTTTGCACAAAAGAATACTGGGATCCCAAAAATAATATTTACAAAAGATGACTAGATAAAAGATCTTTTTTTTTTTTTTTGTCAGTTATGGGAGGAAAAATAGGTTGCAAAACTTTTCAATAGACATCTGCTAGGACACAAGTACCTTCTTCGAATCGTGTCATTGAAAGTTTCAGCTAAAAACCTTCCCTTCTTACGATGCAAGAACTAACGCAAAACAAATGTAACAAAAGAAAAACAGGACCACTGTTGTGGCTTTGGAGACTCTTTCCCCCAAAACCCAATTCCCATCCCCTCCTCCCTACAAACTGCCCATACACGACTAAATAAATGCAAAACAAATTGCGACAACCGATGTCACGTTTACATTCGTTTAAAGCACAGGCAGGCAGAAAGACGGTTGCTGCCTTCAACAAAAGGGACGAGCTGTTCCCGCTGGAAACCTGGAACAGCATGTGCCTGTTAAATTGAACAGTTGGGGCACCGTTTAGGAACACTAAAGTGAGCAAGGACCGAGACACAGCTGATGGTTTTAACCTGTACATGGCAACTCGCGCCCCGGTGCTGCCATTAAGGACGCAAACCGATTACTCAGACATCTGGCCCTAAGAACAAAAGATGCTTTCAGGAGATCAGGTATTGGAAACCACACATTCGGAATCACCATGCCAAATTCCTCCAACACGGACAGAGGTAAAGCTTTGTCCCGTCGGCACACCTGAACTCAGCATTAACCTCTGTGACAATTAATCAAGGAGGCCCATGGGGGATGGTAGTTAGATTGAAATATATTTCCCTCCCTCAACAGCCTGCTGCTCCTTCCCTGACTCTTTAAAGCCCTCAATGGCGCGGCCTCTTGGAGCGAGGTGGGGAATTGTCACTCCGGTGCTCCCGCGTGCCATCGGGGTATGGTGGAGTGCGGAGCACAAGAGCACGTTTGTCTGCTTCCTCATCCATGGCAAGCACCCGGCGTCTGGTCGAAGACAAAATGGACCAGAACACAAATCAATGAAAATTGACAGTATATAAATAAAAAAAACCCCCACCTTTTCGAGGCCATTTTTCCCCACAGAGCAGGGGTTGGCCTTTTTCGGGCACTTTGGTCCCCTTTTTGAAGCAATATTTTATGGCCGGATGCCCTTCCTGCCGCCAACCTTGTTGGTCGCCTTTTGCGACACACAGGGAATTACCAGTGAACTGGTACTCAATTTGCCGACCTCGGAAGGATGGCAGGCTGAGTCAACCCCCCTGGCGTTAATTCAGCGATCGACCGGGATTCGAACCCAGGATCCTAGGATCCCAAGCCGGCACCCTAACCGCTAAGCCAACACCAGGTATCGTATATGACAGTATATAAATAAAATAAAATAAAAAAATATATATATATATATATATGACAGTGATGACAGTATCTATCTATAATTCCAGTAATCTCTGTTTGTACGTCTGTACGTTTGTACGTCTGTACGTTTGTCTGTGACCGCTGTTTCTCGACAACCACGGGTCCGATATACTTTTAACTTGCCAGGTATATTGCTGGGGACCCGAGGATGTGCCTTTTCAAGGTTTCATATTAATCGGACAATTACTTACCGAGCTATGTCCAAAAAACGATTCAACCAATCAGAGAGCAGCGAACGATCGCGTGTGCCGAACGTGGAGGACACACTCTGCCTCGGATGGCACATTTGACAGCGTATTCATTTATTTCACGTTTGCAAACTATGTTGGCGTTAAACTATGTTTTAAAACTAATAAAACCGAATTTGCGATTCATTCGCTTTCCTGCGCGTTTGTGCACGCGATGGCGATTTCTTTACCAAACTCCGGAAGCCGTTCGCTTTGGACCAAACCATTGCATGTAAATAGAGGGGGGGGATTGTCACCGTACTCGCAAGCCGTTCGCTTTGGACCAAACCATTTCATGTAAATAGAGGGGGGGGATATAATTTTAGATATAGATATAGTACGGGCAATGCCCTAGTATAGATAAAAGACCAAAACCGTTGTGGGTTGCATGAATGCGTTCAAAACCCAGTCTGTAGCATATACTTAATGGCCCCAAGTATTCCCACCATATGGGGTTGGCCGAGGTACATTTGGTGGTAGAAATATGGAATTTGTTCAGGGTGCCAGCGACTGTTCACCTACTCTTTGCAAAGGACACCGTGGGATCTTTAACACCTACCAACTGATGCTAGCAAACGGGATGCCCACTTTATGGTCCATCCACAACGCTAGCATCACAGTTTATAGCTGTGTCCAGATTCAAACCCAGCCGAGACAACTCAGGTAAGTGTGCATTCCTTTGTGGGCACGTCCTGCCATCCCTATCAAAGAACTAATATAGATGAGAAAAATCACAAATAATCATCATAAATGACCTCAAGACTGAAATACAGTTGCAGATAAAGCCTGTAGTACACGTACCTGTGGGCCTCGTAAGGAGAAGCCTTGCGGTGGCTGGATCGACGGACAGATGGACTTTCCCTCTTATCGGGGCGCCTCACCCGGTTGGTGAGGTGATCTGGGAGCTCAGGCAAACAAGATGGGTCCAAGCGCGGTGCATTTATCCTGGTCCTGGCACAATCCGAGAAAACATTCAAACATCCAATTCCGTTCCTCCACGATGACATTTCTCCAAGGTAATGCGAAGGACGGCATTTGCCGAGACACAGTCGCACCATTGGTAACACAATCGTGCTAATCCGGGTTAAAACAGTTCCCAATTGTCCTTTCCATACCCTCTCACCTCCTCAAAATTATAACGGCCCTCCTCGCCTTGATGTCTTGTGGGCGAATGCAGTGTGTTATTTCATCTGCCGCGTAGCCACTGCAAAAGCAAAATTTGATTTCAACATCACATCGTCACGATGCGATCACACTTGCACCCATATTATTTGTAAAAGTACAAAGGCTAAATGGAGTTCAAATTGTATTGAAAACTCATGACAACAATTGAGCTAATCATTATTCGCAACAACATCTGACAATGACCATCCAGGCTGCAGGTATGAGTCTGGTTAATAATGGAAAAGTGTGATGAGGCCTAGTTCTACGGTGTCAAGTTTATCTGCGATTTCTTACTTCCAATATTATTTGATAAAAATTACAGATCGATTTTCTTGCTTCAGTTGTGGTTGGGTCGACACGGAATCAGATTTACTCAGGTATTATTCAAACTACCAAAGCAATGCAAATCATCATCATTTTGTATGCAGCCTGTCGCTGCTGGTTGCATCATTGCTGGGAGCGTGGCTGTGCCGCTGATGCGGTGGGCCGTTTCCAATAAGCTGGTACTCATTTTGCCGACCTCTGAAGGTCGGCAGGCCGAGTAAACCCACTGCACCTGCGCATCTTTTTGTCACCAATTCCAAACTGAACAGAGGTATTCACAACTGCTCATCACCATCCCCTTCCCTATGCACAATATACATCACCTAATCTCCAACCTATTGTCACATTCCTCCAGTTCAGAACAATCGGTCACAGTTCAACTTTTGAGCCTCCATTGCTATATATATATACTAGCAGAAGTACCGGCATTGCTGGGCGGGGGAGGAGGGGGGAGGGGAGGGGAACGGGGGGGAGGGGCGAAGAGGGGGGGAGGGGAGAAGAGGGGGAGGGGGAGAGGGGAGAAAAGGGGGAGGGGGAGAGGGGAGAAAAGGGGGAGGGGGAGAGGGGAGAAGAGGGGGAGAAGGGGAAAAGGAGGGGGGGGGGGGAGAAGGGGGAGGGGGGAAGGGGAGAAGGGGGAGGGGTGAGTCAAGTCGGAAGTCATTGTCGTCAATTGAATGTGGCATTTATTTTTTATTCCCTGTCAAATGGCATTGGTCCCACATTCCGAACCCGGAAGTCGGAAGTCATTGTCAAATAAATGTTTCACTCTGTCACATGCCGTTGGTCCCATTTCAATCGGATGAAGTTGAAAAATTAACGTTACGAAGTTTCTCTGGGACGTACTGATTCCGAATATGAAGTTGAAAAATTAACGTTCCGAAATACGCTGATGACGTCATAATTTTAAAACGCGAAGTTTTTTAAATTTTAAGGTGTGCTGTAGTTGCTCTGAGACGTACTGATTCCGAATATGCCTTTGGTTTTGCTCTGCGATGAGTAGTTCTCGAGTTATAAGAGGACAAACAAACAAACATACTTTACTGCTTTATATAAATAGATTATATAAATAGCTTTATACATATGAAAAAAGAAAATGAGGTCCACTGGGATCACACCTAATGACAGTGACGCAGCCTTGAGCAATTGGCAGGGACAGCACGGGCTTGGATACTCGGATAGGTCGAAAGGAGAACTTGCAACCAAACGAGAGGGCAGAGTCACTGAAGAAGGAGACAGACACGATGGGCCGGTCAAAGATGTGAATGGGATCCACGTGCGAAACGATGCAGCCGCCTGGCAGGTAGTCGTTAATGACAGCACTGTTCACAAAGCCCTTGGCCACGATCCTTCGCTCCTCAAGCCGTCGAATCACCAGATCATAGATCCACTGCCAAGAAAGGTCATGCCATGATTGATAGCTAGTCCAACGACATCATAACTATTACAACCACAAGTAAAATAGTCTGTTTCAAACCCCTTCTTTTCCCATTTTGTGTTGAGAAGACCACATCACCAAATACAGCAAATATTCATTCATTTATTTAATCTATTTCAAGTCCCTTCTTCCCCCCATTTGATATTAATTTAAAGCAAATGTCTGTTATTAAAGCCAAAATTAGTGAACCATGAGTGGTGGAAGTCGTTAGCAAATGCATAGTGGATTGGGATATAATTCTGCATTCACCTTGCTGGTTGCATAATTTCCTGAGAAGTGGCAATGATGCTGATCCAGTGCCTGCACATTTGGCTACTCATTCACGTAGCATGCTCTATACAGTGTGTTAGTTCTTCCGAGGCAGTTAGGTTTGGACAGAAGTTTGCAATTTGTTCAGGATGCCGGTGATGGGAAGTGATGGTAACTTTAATGTCCACTAAGCAATGCTAGCAGACAAGACACCC